>NC_069004.1:33275094-33282459 GCF_001194135.2 Octopus bimaculoides
CCCCCCCCCCATCACCATATTCACATACCCACACACACATATATACACCTATTTCAATACAGATACCAACATACACTCACACACTAAACACACAACCCCCTTATTTTCAAATACCCAGACACAAACATTTATATTCAGACACCCACATACAGATACACCCACTTCAACGCACACACACACACTTCTGTACTTTCATACACCTACAAACACACACATCGCCACATCTGAATGTCTACACATCTACTTCAGAACATACACACGCATATATATACACAGAGCAGTGGGGAGAGAAATTCCTGGCAAGAAAGTCACAGAGAAACCAACTTACACTTCATCGATGTTAGGATGGAATATTCTGTTCATAAAACCTGCAACAGACAAAAGACAGAATGATTAAATCTCAAACGAGTAGAAAAAGGGACAGTATAAATATACACAGTAATCCCTTGACTATTGTGGTAAGACAAACACACACACACACACATGATGGGCTTGGAGGTAGTGGTGATGCTGGCTGGTGCAATTTTGTGGTTTGCTGGTATGCCGAGAGAGATCCAGCGGGGCCCCTAACTGGTTCCCCAATCTTAAAGGTGTAATGTGGATGAGTAATGAGGGAGTGGCTGGTGTGGTGGTCTTCCTCGCAGTACAATATTTTGTGTGTATGTCACACCACGTTTTTGGCCTTGTCTCTTATCCCAATTGAGTGTCACAACTCTTACTTTGATATTGTTCATAGCTCATGCTCTTGAAAATGCGACATAATTGGCCATGAGAAAATTCCATTTGAGACAAATGTATTCCACCTTTTTCAAATGTTTGCCCTTGAGCCTTATTAATTGTCATTGAATATTCAAGTCAAAGTGGAAACTGAAGTCTGTTTAGTGTGAATGCAATATTTGCATCATTTGGGCTAAGTTTAATTCTGGGAATTAGAACTGTACGACCTCTGTTGGAGCCTGTTACCAATGATGCCTCAACACAATGTTCATGAAGTCTTTGCACTTTCATGCGAGTTCTATTACATAATCCTTGGCTGATCGAAAGATTCCTGAGCAGCATTACAATAGCCCCTACTTTTAAGTTGGGGCAATGAGGTGGTATACCAGATGGAGTGAGTGAGTTTATGAATTCAAATGGATAGTTCTGAACCTCCCCTTCATTATTGTAGGATAGCCAACAAGTGAGTCCCTATGTGGCAGTTTGATTTGCTAGAAATAGCAGCCAGGTCTTCTTCAAATCAAATGCTATGGTTTTATAAGGGAGAGGAAGCACTGAATAATGTTGTCCTCAATTGACTCCTTGTAATCATTGCTTTTACGTCTGTTTTGCTGACTTGGGTTGGATGGGACATTTTGAGGCAGCAATCTAGAATGTTTTTTGATCATAGGTCAACTCAGGCCTGACCTGGGGCTAAACAACACCACCAAATGAATGAGATGAGTCAACGAGGAAGTCTGAATTGCTAGAGATAGCAGCCAGGTATCCTTCAAATCAACCTCCCCACCCTCACTGCCTCAGAAAATATAGGACACAACAACAATGGTAATCAGAGATTTTCTGAAGGAAAGAAATTTCAAATAATAAAATACATGAGATTGTCACAGCTGGAGAACCTTTGACTATAATTCTACAGGATTAAGAGGAGGGCCCACATGATAAAACAAACAACAGATAAAAGACAAAACAAAATAAAATGAAATAAAAATAGAAATGATTAAGATTATGGATCAAGATTAAGAACATAATTTGTTGTGCTGGCTTTTGTTTAAAATTTTAATCCGACAAATATTTTACAAGCAACATGGCAACTAATTCATTCTAGTTACATTCTCTTACTGTTGGCAGTCATTATACTGTGGCTATGCTGGAGCACCCAACACCTTCACGTTGGTCTGAGACAACATATTTTATTGATTTTTTTTTTTTTCATTATTAAATGGCTGAGTTTATCTTGTTTTTCTTTTGGAGTAATGTGACGTACCTCAATACTTAAGTAACACAAAGTACTTTTTGTTGGATACAGACACACATCATTCTACCTGTCCATCTATCCCCTTATCTACCTACTTATGTATGTATCTATCCGTCTGTCTAGCTACCCATCTATCTGTCAATCCATCTATTTATCTACCTACTTATGTATCTATCTTTCTACATGTCCATCTATCTATCCGTCTGTCTGTCCATCGATCCATCCATCCATTTAGTCCATCTATCCACAAGAGTTTTTAGTTGAATGAATTGACTCCAGTACTTATTCCATCAGCCATTGCCAAATTACCAAGTTATGGGGATGTAAACAAACCAACAGCAGTTGTCAAGAGACAAACACACACGATGGGCTTCTTTCAATTTCCGCCTAACATCCACTCACAAGGCTACATATAGTATAAAGACACTTGCCCAAGGTGCCATGCAGCGGGATTGAACCTGGAAAGCAAACTTCCTACCACACATCAACATCTGCGCCTACGTTGATAGTTGTAATAGCAGATGTGCTGGGAAGTTTAGAGACAACAATCTATGTAGTAGCAGGCAAGTGAGGGGGAGGGCTTGCTATTGAATCTGACCATAACCTCAACACACGTCCAGTTGGTCTTTCATTTTAAGTATTCAAATTTCATTGTGTACGTGTGAACTGCTAAGTCGCAGGGACATAAACAAACTAACACTGTTGGTCATGTGGTGGTCTGTGGTAGTACAAATAATTCTGCTTTGTGTCGACACCGAGTTTGTGGTGGGGAAGTTGGAACAGTGAGGGGGAAAAAGAAAGAAAAAAAAAAGCAAGACTATTCGATCGATAATTGATCTAACATATTGATCTGGATGCTCAAGTTTTTATGTGTACACTGTCTTATAGTAGTGGTTGCCAACCTTTCCTATGCCCCATACCTCTGAAAAACAAAATGCTTGATTAATTTCTTTCACCCCACACATCCCCCTATGTTATAACCAAAGATAAAACAATCAATTTTCTAATAACTAATTAATTTTCTTTAAATTGAACCAAGATACATTAGTATTGTGGAGGGTAAACAAAGTGAACTCCTAACAAAATAAGCTTTTCATTTTGTGTACAAAAGACAAACAGATCAATAAGAAAAAATTACGAGGAGTGAAATCAATCACAATTGTGAACATGAAATTCAATAATGTCTTTGTTCCTGATTCTCATTCCTGACTTTTTATCAAAACATGGAACTTTCTTGTTGATTGTTAATCTACAGACATGAAAAGTCATTCGAGCGAGGTTGTTGCCAGTGCTGCTGGACTGGTGGCACATAAAATACACCATTTTGAGCGTGGCCATTACCAGTACCGCCTGACTGGCTCTCGTGCCGGTGGCACATAAAAGCAACCACTACACTCTCAGAGTGGTTGGCATTAGGAAGGGCATCCAGTTGTAGAAACTCTGCCAAATCAGATTGGAGCCTGGTGTAGCCATCTGGTTTCACCAGTCCTCAGTCAAATCGTCCAACCCATGCCAGCATGGAAAGCAGACGTTATGACCAAGGTGAACCTAGGATGAAAAAAAAAGCCATTCCCACAATGACCATGCAGCCATTGTTCTACTGTTTTAAAGGGAAATTCATTTGTTATTTTTAGTATGTCAAGCACCGATGACCTTGTGGTTTGATCTGAAGATGGTAGTAGTAGTAGTAGTAGTGTTTTAGAGCGTTGCTCATATAACTGCAGTGACTGTGTGTCGTCGTTAAAATACAGCTGGAGGATAAGGTGGTTGGTTGGTCTGTCGATTAGTCAGCTGGTTGATTGGTGGTCAGTCAGCTGGTCGGACAATGAGGAGGGATGGCCATATTATATATATTACTGATGATGGTGGTAATGCTATAACTGACCTCACCTGCGCTGGTGCCATGTAAATAGCACTGAGTCCATTCTGTGGGGTGGTCAGTGTTAGGAAGGACATCCAGTTGTAGAAACCCTGCCAAAACAGACACAGCAGCCTGGGGTAATCTTCTACCTGGCTGCCTCCTCTTGAACTGTCCAACCCATGCCAGCATGGAAGGCAGACGTTAAACGATGATGATGATGATGGTGATGATAGTGCGAATAATTAATGATAGTGGTGGCGGTGTTTTATTAATGATGGGGTTTCAATATTAACAGGGGAAAGTGTTTAATAATATTCCACCAGTGGTGGTGGTCATATTAAAAGGAAAAGCTGGCTTAGAAACAAAATATAAATGTACAACAGCAACAAGAGCAATGAATTTATGAAGCACTTACCTATAGAGGGAGACTTAAAAGGGTATTTCTCTGGAAGATCCACTCTTACCTTCCAGACTCCACCTTCATAAGGTGCTGAAAAAGATGAAAAAGAACTCGTTAAGTCAACATGTAAAACACATTTCTTTAGCTTTTGTAATTAAGAATTTTTAAGGGGAAGAATTAAAACAAAAGGAGAAAAGAAAAAAAAAACAGGATGGGGGTGGGGGGAATACGAAGGAGAGATGAAAGAAAGACTACAGGATGTTAGGGAGGAAAGAGGGGAGAAGGGGGTGTAAAGAGAGAGATAGAGAGAAAACAGGAGAAAGTGGTAAGGAGGATTTGAGGGAAAAGGGGGCAAAGAAAGAAAAGAATGCATCTGTGCTAGTGCCGCGTAGACACACCTGTGCCAGTGGCACATAAAAATCACCCAGCACACTGTTAAGTGGTTGGTGTTAGGAAGGGCATCTAGCCTTAGAAACCATGCCACAACAGACAATTGGGGTCTGGCCAGCTCCATGTCAAACCATCCAACCCATGCCAACATGGAAAGCAGACGTTAAATGATGATGATGATGATGATGATAATCTTAATTTGATTGCACCTATTGACATCTTTCACAACATTTCCTTCATTTTGCTGTCAGAAAGAAAACTGGTTTCCAAATTTGTTTTATAGGCGCGTCTGTGTGTCATGAGGTGAGAGGTGAATTCTGACATCAGGAACATTCTTTGAGGCCGCCACATATAATTAGACAAGGCCAAGAGGGCAATTAATGGAATTTATTTGCCAAAAATGTGATACAAACGAATTCAGTTTTTGGAAACTTGACAACATTTTAAATAAAGACAAATTAAATAATTTCTAAATGTCTGAGATGAATTGTAATTAATAGATTAATAGGATTATAAATAAGGTTTATGTGGAGGCATGTGGCTTAGTGGTCAGGGCCTTGGCTTGTGATTCTAAGGTCGTGAGCTCGATACCTGGGGGGTTGCAGTCCTTGAGCAAAAAATTTCACATTGCTCCAATCTGGCAAAAATGAGCTGTACCGGTAATTCAAACAGGCCAGCCTTGTCCCATTGTGTGTCATGCTGAATTTCCCAGAGAACTGCATTAGGCATACATGTGTCTGAGGAGTGCTCAACCACTTGCATGTTAATTTCATGAACTGGCTATTCTGTTGATCAGATCAATTGGAATCCTTGTTGCCATGACCAATGGAGTGCTAGTTTAAGGTTTATTAAACTCACAGAGAGAGAGAGAGAGAGAGAGGGTGGGGCAGAGAGAGAGAGAGAGAGAGATAGAGAGAGAGATAGAGAGAGAGAGAGAGAGAGAGAGAAAGAGAGAGAGAGATAGAGAGAGAGAGATAGAGAGAGAGAGAGAGAGAGAGAGAGAGAGAGAGAGAGAGAGAGGGTGGGGCAGTGACAGAGAGAGAGAGATAGAGAGAGAGAGAGAGAGATAGAGATAGAGAGAGAGAGAGATAGAGAGAGAGAGAGAGAGACAGTGACATATAGACAGTTATACACATATGTACAGAATCCAAGAGAACTTCTACATGGTTCTTCAATACACTGAAAATAGCAGCCAATTCTCCAAATCACACATTACCAGAAAAAAAAAAAGAAGGAAACGTAGCCAGAATAACGGAGTCTTGAAGATGAGATCACCAGAGTTTGGACTCTCTTGATCATAGTCCTGCTCAATCAGGACTGACCTTGACTAAAAGACAACACATACATTAGTCATACTCCAACCAAAATGTCAATCATCAATTGCAGTCAGCAGGCACTGATTCCAGTGATGGATGGTAAACGAAGTTCTGCAGCTAATAGTAGTCGAGGTAGACTTGTCACAGGAACAAAGGATGGAGACAGACTTAGTCAGAACTATTAATTTCAATCAATTCAATAGCTGAGTAGAAGATATGCTATTAGACAACCGATTCAAGGCTTGTTGGGTTCAAACCCACTTCAAGTGCTTCCGTTGTTTATTTGGGCCAAGCATTTTGATTCAGCTGTTAAGAATAAATGCCAGACATTTGGAGGAAATGTTAACTATAATAGGCTTACATCCTATCCAAGTTTATAATCTACTTCATTAAATTCAAAATAATTCCTCAAAGACTTTAGAGATATATTAGTTCCACATTTTGGCACAAGGTCAGCAAGTTCAGTGCTCGTTTTGCCAATCCTGAAAGGATGAAAGGCAAAGTCGACCGAGGTGGACTTTGAACTCAGAATGTAACAACAAAATGCTGTTGAGCATTTTGCCCGACGTGCTAATGATTCTGCCAGCTTTAGATTTGCCAATAATCTTTCACCCTTTTACTTGTTTCAGTCATTGGACTGCAGCCATGCTGGAGCACAACCTTGATAGATAGATAGATAGAGAGAGACAGACAGACAGTGACAGGGAGAGAGAGAGAGAGACAGATAGACAGACAACACAACCTTGATACAGTGAGAGAGACAGACAGGCAGTGACAGGGACTAACACTACGATCTAAACAAACCAACACCAGTAGTCAAGTGGTGCAGCAGAGGAAGGACAAACACACATACACACAACAGGCTTCAACAAAATTACTGTTTACATATTTCACCCACAAAGCATTGGTCAGCCTGGGGTTATAGAAAACACTTGCTCAAGCTGCTGTGCAGCAGAACTGAACCCAAAGCCACAAGGTTGCAAAGCAAACTTCTTACCCTCACACCCATGCCCTGTGCCTAAAAAATAAATTGAGAAAAGAAGGGACAGTGCCCATAAACCGTGCAAGTCCTTCTAGACTAGAGATATTAAAGCAGATGGCAATGACCCAGAATATCTGTTTGCAAGCCAATGTCTACAGGCATAAGGGTACATTCTGAGTGAACTTCACTTTAACTACACCCAATGAGCGATAATTAAAGTGGGTGGCATGTCTAGGCTTAACATCTGCAAGCAAACCCACCATGACCACCTCCTAAGAGCTAAAACGAATCCTAACCATATTGGAGATACGAAACTAGTTAACAGGCTTCAGACTGACAATCGATTGTTTCAGCCTTCTACGACTGTTTTTATGCGCGCACACACACACACACATACAATATAAACCTATGGTTCTCGACTATAGTCCCTGTGACCCTGGTGGT
>NC_069004.1:33282476-33292924 GCF_001194135.2 Octopus bimaculoides
GGGGGGGGGGAGGGGGAAGGTCCCGATAAGATTTTGTTGCTAAAATTTATTTGCAATAAATTAGTTATACTTCTACAATTACACAAAGGGATTTTAATTTTTATTTTCTTATAAAAAATATATAGTACGATTATTTTTAAAACATCGAATGCCTGTGTGGGTCCGTTTGAGTAATGTAGGAATCAAGGGAGTCCCAGAGGTAAGAAATGGTTGAGAAACTCTGATGGAAAAACCCCCCCAAAAACAGGCATTTATACAGACTGAAAGTTTATAAATCATAACACAGAAAAAACAGCAATTATAAAGATCTTCAATCTAATAAAGAAAGAGGGTCATATATCTGGATAAAGACGTATTGTGTCCTGTCTGTCTCCCTCTCTCTCTCACTCACATAAATATAATATACACACATATATACACAGCAACAAAACCAGCAGAGAGAGAGGCGGGGCAGTAAAGGTCTACCTAACCATATAAGCAAAAAGCAAAAACTAGTACCAACTGTTTGTGTGTGTGTATTTGTGCGTATATGAGTGAACGAGAGAGAAGAAGACAGACAGGACAAACAATACATCTTTATCCAAATAAAAGAAAACTATGGGATCCTCTTCATGGCCGTTCTTCTTACTAGAAACAACAGCAACTCTAATTTCCCATTTTAAAAAGGGAAGGCTGTAAATTACGGGAGGGGCGTTTCGAGTCCAGTTAAATGGATTCGTTTTCTCCCCCCCCCTCTCTTTCTCTCTCTCAGACACCCAAATATATTGCAAGTCACTGCTGATGTTGCTAATGTGATTCAAAAAAACGTGTTAGGCGAGATATTATTGCCTGTCTGTGTGTCGCACCCTCCCCGAGATGCAAGACTCTATAATTAATGATATCAAAAGATTACATTCGATAATATATATATATATATATATATACACACACCATGCCAGAAGGGATGCCCGTGGCTGGAACGCTTTTTATGGTAGATCTACTAAACCAGGAATGACCTGAGACTAAACAATATTAATGAAAACATCATGCAGTCTAAGCCGTCGTCCAACCAATTAGAAATAACCATATCTCTCTCAAATCACGCTACTTCTTAAATATTTTCAAAAAGTGCACGTTGTATAATATATATATATATATATATATATATATAGTGGCGGTGCTCCATTATGGCCGACGTTTAATGACTGAAACGTGTAAAAGATAAAAAAGACTTCGAATCAGAAGATTGTGAATTCGTGTCTCATCGTTGTCGAATAATCTTTTCAAAGCGGTGCTCCAGCATGGCTGCAGTCAAATGACTGAAACAAGAACACACACACCAGTATACACACACGCATCACCATCACCATCATAGAACGCGGCAGAGTCGTTAGTACGCCGGACAAAATGCTTAGCTGCATTTCGTCGTCTTTACGTCCCGAGTTCAAATTCCGCCGAGGTCGGCTTTGCCTTTTATCCTTTCGGGGGTCGATAAATTAAGTACCAGTTGTGTACTGGGGCCGATCTAATCGACTGGCCTCCACCCCAAAATGTCGGGCCTTGTGCCTAGAGTAGAAAAGATTATTATTATTATTTATTGCCGGAAGGCCGAGCGTTTCGTGTATCGCGCTGAATCTTTTGCCGAAGAACTCATGCTTTTGGTTCTATTTTCCTGTTTTTATAATCAAACTTCTCTCTCTCCCTCTATTATATACACACAGGCGCGTACGCAATGTCTAGAGAGAGAGAGAAAAAGGCAGGATAGCCACGGCTGTAACGTCTTACATAAATAAACAACTGTGTGAGAGAGTGGGAGGAGGTCGGAGGCAAGGCAATAACATAAACAATAAAAAGACCGAAATCGCCTCACAAATAACGAGAGTGATGTTGAGAAGGGAGAGAACTCTCATTTGACTCTTTAGTGACATCAGATAAGTTTGCTATTGAAAGCAGTTTGTGGACAAAGGAAAGTGGAGAAAAAAATCCCCTTTTTCTTGTTTACTTTTCTTTCGTTCGTTGTTTTGTTTATTTATTTATTTTTGTAGTTTTAAAATATTTTCTACAAAATTATCAACATCATCAACAACATCTGGAGGCTTGTTTTTTGGGGTTTTTTTGCATGCAGTGTATTTATTGTATTGCACGCGAGTGCGTGTGTCTACATAGAAACAGCAGCAAACTGCAACTACGACATGCAGCATTCGTTGCATCTCCAGTCACCCCCTCTCTCTCTCTCTCTCTCTCTTCCCCTTTCTTGTTCTGGTTGACTTTTTAATAACTTCTCCCTTTCATCAATTTATTCATGCAATAATATCATGTACATTAAATATATTATTAATTACATACGGTATGCAATAATAAATAAGTAATAATAATAATAATAATAATAATAATAATAATAATGATGATGATGATTACAGGTATGCAATATGTCAATATATTTTACCTGCAATTATTTATTGTTTGCGTTGAGCGATTGATTATTTAAGGAGAATCTGGGTCATAAAACTACCATCGAATAAACAAACAATCATTTAAAATAATTTTAGGTCATTCTTTGCATTTTTAAGGGACCAAGAACACACACAGATACATACACCGGTATACACACACACACACGCATCATCATCATCATCATAGAAGGCGGCAAGTTGTGTTTTTCTTGTGATGACAAAAACAAAAGAATGGTGAATGAAAGACAAGATGCTATGGGGCATTTTTAGTTACGGCCCTTTACATTCTCGGTTCAAATTCCGAGAAGTCCTTTCTCTTTTTTTAACCTTCTGTCCTTCCAAGGGAGATAAAATATAATAAATATTTTTATTAGTCAAGTAAATAAACAAAAGGGTTTATGGGGCCGTGTGGTTAAAGTTCGTGTCTAAACCATGATGAAGCTTGAGGTTCAATTCCTGTGTACAGCAGTGATAGCTTGGGTAAACATTGCTAGTGGAATTTGCAAGAGGGAAACTGTACGGAAGCTTGCGTGTGTGTGTATGTCTGTGAGTATTAGTGTGTGTAGCTATAATTGTGTATCTATAAGTGTGCATAGGATGTGTGTATATGAGTGTGTGTGTGTGGGGGTATGTGTGTATGTTGTGTACCAAGATAAGTGTGCATAAGTATGTGCGAAAGTGTGTAAAATTGTGTAGAGGGGTATAAGTGTGTGTATATATCTGTGTGTGTGAGTGTAGCTATTTCAGAATACACAAAAATCACCTTATATTCTCACTGTCCAGTGCAGCTTTGACCTGGTCATTGACACAATTCCACAGTAACTTACAGTTACACACTTAGTGGTTAATCGACAAAAATATATATATACACATACACCTCTCCTAATACTGTTCTTCCTACCTAACTGCTTTTTCTCTATCCCTCCCCTCGCCACCAGTACAAATCTCACTGGTAATGCAATGCAATTTTGTTCATGTTTATTTTTCTATCTCACAAAATATTGGTTTCAAATTTTGGCACAAAGCCAGCAATTTTGGAGGAGGAGTAAGCCATCGACCCCCAGGCTTCAATCGGTGCTTATTTTATCGACTCCCACCAAAAGGATGAAAGATAAATTTGATCTCAGTGGAATTTGAACTCAGAACGTAAACACAGACGAAACGCCACTAAGCAGTTCTTTGTGGCATTATCGAAGTAACGATTCTGGCAGCTTGCAGCTTATCTCACAGAAAATATTGATAAAACAAATGTGTCAGTACCAGTAATAAAATACATTGTACCAAACACACACACACAGACACCAACAAAGGGAAATGTTTTGGCCAGGCAGGAGCAAACTGCAACTCACAGGACCTTCTGAATGGCATAAGCCATCTTTCATGTCGGCTGTTTCTTGAAAATGGTTACCGATGCCTACTCTAGGACAGCAGTTCTCAACTGTGGGTCCAAGAGCTGCACGTGGCCCTCAAACAATCTTCTGGCAGCCCCTGAAGATCTTCCCTCTAGAAATATAAATTTTCTTTTGACTTTCTTCTTTTTTTTTTGTGGGGGGGGGGGGGGTACAACCCCCTAAAAAACATCCAGGTTTTAGATCTGGCCTGGATATCAATAGAAAGGTTGGGAATCACTGCTCTAGGCAGTCACTCAACATACTAGAAATAGCAGTTAAATCTTCCTCTCGAACAAAAGAAAAATACAAATGGAAGGATAGATTCACCTGTTTCTACATTCTGAGTTCAAATGCCACTGGCATGGGCTTTGCTCTTCGTCCTTTTAGGGTCAACAGAATAAGTACTAGCTGAGCACTGGGGTCAGTATAATTGCAGGCCTTATGCCAAATATCAGAAAGAATCATTATTACTGAGTGGCTGTGTGGTAAGTAATTTGCTTACCAACCACATGTTTCTGGGTTCAGTCCCACTGTGTGGCACCTTGGGCAAGTGTCTTCTACTATAGCCTCAGGCCGACCAAAGCCTTGAGAGTGGATTTGGTAGACAGAAACTGAAAGAAGCCTGTTGCGCATATATGTGTGTGTGTTTGTCCCTCCACCATTGCTTGACAACCAATGTTGGTGTGTTTACGTCCCCCATAACTTAGCGGTTTGGCAAAAGAGACCAATGGAATAAGTACTAGGCTGATGCAGAATAAGTCTTGGGGTCGATTTGCTCGACTAAAGGCAGTGCTCCAGCATGGCCGCAGTCAAATGACTAAAACAAATTAAAGAATAAAAGAAAAAAATACAGTTTTGATGACAAAAGACTGCTTTTATTGTCAGACAACAGGACTGGGAGAATAATTAGGGAAGTAGCAGTAATATAATTGGGTTGACAGTGTAAATAAGCAAGTGGCAGTAATACAATTGGGTCGAGAGGCTAAAATGGGACATACCCATATAATTAGGCTGAAAATAAATGAGTACCAGTCATATAAGTGGGTCAATAGTAACAGGCAGTGGGTTGAGAGCTGAATTCAATTACCTAAAACACTCACACACCCCTCTACCCCAGGGGCTGTGCAGTGCCCAGTGAAACGAACTCCTTTTTCTCGTTATAATTTTGCAATCTTCTTTCTTCTGTCGCTCCACTTTTAAACTCATTCCTCCCTCCACCCATCTATGCCAGTCACATGACGATGCCAATGTCTTATTTTTGGTTTTAAGAATTCAGGAAGGATGGTTTATACATTCACACACACACACCTCTGTCTATCCAATACACTACTCTAAACACCTATCTACTAACTGCTACAACTACTTTCACACCTAACATAGCTTTTATACACCAGAACAGAGAAACTGTTACAATTTTACCTTTGCCATCACCACCACCACCACCACACGAACAATAACCAAGTCAACAAAAAGGCCTCTACACAGTCGCTTGACCTCTTAGAAATAGCAACCTTGAATCACACCTCAATTTCAAAAATAAGAACAGATGTACTAGATAATGAGTTCTTGTGTATAGGAGAAATTTGGCTGCTATTTCTTGTAGGTCAAAGTCCTTCATTAA
Organism: Octopus bimaculoides; assembly: GCF_001194135.2. Classification (NCBI taxonomy): domain Eukaryota; kingdom Metazoa; phylum Mollusca; class Cephalopoda; order Octopoda; family Octopodidae; genus Octopus; species Octopus bimaculoides. The sequence continues at coordinate 33,287,921 of NC_069004.1, forward strand.
GATTTATTTGTTGGTTCAGGCTCAGTGGAGTATGAGGTAAAACTCTCACCGAATGGAGTATGAGGTGAAGCTCTCACCAAGTGGAGTATGAGGTAAAACTCTCACTGAGTGGAGTATGAGGTAAAGCTCTCACTGAGTGGAGTATGAGGTAAAGCTCTCACTGAGTGGAGTATGAGGTAAAGCTCTCACTGAGTGGAGTGAATAAAGCTCTCACTGAGTGGAGTGAATAAAGCTCTCACTGAGTGGAGTATGAGGTAAAGCTCTCACTGAGTGGAGTGAATAAAGCTCTCACTGAGTGGAGTATGAGGTAAAGCTCTCACTGAGTGGAGTATGAGGTATTACTTATCAAACCAATGGCAATACAAATTAGACATAATTTAATATTAAAATATTCCAGCCTCCTTTGAACTCCATATACACAAACACACACACACACACAGAGATTATCTTATACATATGTACACACACTGCTTTTACATAATTCAGTCAAAAAAATACCCAGTAACAGGAATTTGTTTACATCCACTGAAGAACACACACACACACAGAATAAGTCACTTTATACATACATACATAATTAACCAAGTTCCCCCCACCCCCCGCACACAACACAGATCAGTCTACATATAAACACACAAACACACACATACAGACTATACACATCTAGTATGAGTAACTTTATACACATACACACAAAAGTATTAGTCAGCTTATTTACACACACACAGGGCATGAGTCAGTTAACACACACACACACACACACAGGCACATTAAGTAAACTGTTTTTTTCTCTAGTTTTAAATCGATTCATTATAAACAAGCAGACAGATGTACACCACACCACTATCATCATCATCATCATCATGGCTGGTCTAACAGCTCAAGTTCAACAAGTGCATTTCCATCCAACACGTTTCACTCTTTCCTCCTCCTCCCCACCTCTTCCCTGTTGAACAATAGTTTCTAAGGTCCTGTCCCTCGGTGACATCACTTCACACACAAACACTCACATATCCCCCCCCCCCGCGTCCCTCAATTCCCACCCACACCACAACCATTACCAATGGTGATAGTCAGTCTTATTACCAAGACTACCACCATTGTTGTCATCCAGACCAATCTTAATCACACTAAGACCACCATGACCACCACCAGCAGTTAAAGGAGTCTTTAAGAGCCAGTACTCAGGGGAGTTTTCATAGTGTTAAGTAAATCACAGTTACTGGGTTGGTTATAAGAATCACTGCCAACACCAAGGTACATTTTTATCTATCTATCCATCCATCCATTCTTCTATCTACTTAACCAATCCATTCATTCCTCAATCTACCTATTCATTCTTCTATCTATCTATCTATCTGTCTATATATCTATTCATTCTTCTATTTATATATCTATTCGTTCTATCTATCTATCTATCTACCCATTCATCTATATATCTATCCATCTTATCTATTTTTCAGTCTAACAACCTATTTTTCTCTCTATCTACCTATCCACCTGTCTGTCTGTCTGTCTCTCTATCTATAACTATATTTCAATCTCTTTACCTATCTAATCTATCTTTCAGTCTACCTACCTGCCTACCTTTCCCTCTATCTATCTATCCTTCTGGCTATCTATCCACCCACCCATCCATCCATCAACTATCCATCCAGCCACCTTTTCTTTTATCTTTGTTTCAGTCTTTGAACTGTGGCCATGCTGTGGCACTGCCTTGACCCAGGTACAATTTGTTTTTTTTAAGCCTGGTACCTGTTGCATTGGTTTCTTTGGCTGAGCAGAACGGGAAGTAAAGAATGGGAAGCAAAGCGCTCACTGAGAGGAGTACCAATACCAGCACCAGCACCCTATTGGCTATGACAACCTGCAAAACTAAAATAAGAGGCCCCTTAGTTGGAAAATAAGGGCTAGGAACGGGAAAGTGATCCAGTCTTAAAATAATGTCTCAATAATATATTTGTCTAATCCATGCCAGCATGGAAAAACAGACAAAAACAAACAAGCACTTATTGGAAGTAATCTCTTAGCAAAACCGTTGTTGCTGTTAATTACTATGCTGCTTCTTCCTGTTTTCAAACAGCACACATCTGCACATCGCTAATTTTCATCACTTTATCTCTCCTGTTCAGCTTTGTCCTGCTGCTGTCATCATGTCTGGCAGAGAGCATTGGAGAGTTTACAGGAAAACAAATCTGGATTAAATATCATCATCACTTAATATCTGCTTTCCATGCTGGCATGGGTTGGATGGTTTGGCAGGATCTGACAGCTCTAAAGATGGCACCATACTCCAGTGTCTGCCTTGGCATGGTTTCTATGGCTAGGTGCCACCAACCACTTTACAGAGTGTGGTAGGTTCTTTTTATATGGCACCAGCACCAGTGAGGTCACCAAGTAACTTGCAACACAAGACTCCTAGAAATAATAACAATAATAATAATAATACTTTCTGATTTAAGCAGGACGCCAGCCATATACTGGGTACTTTTTTTATAGCACCAGCACTAGTGAGGTCACCATGACAGCCTGCAAAACTAAGACTCCCTTAGAAAGACTGGGGTTATAGTAGGAGGTTATAGTAGCAGGAGGCAGCTTTGTATTAGGAGGGGAGGAGTTAAAGAGAGAGAAAAGGGGCCAGAAGAGGACAGGTCTCTTATTGTAGGGGAACTATGTAACTGCTCCCATTTCAGAAGAAAGGGCAGGACACAAGTAGTTGGGGTTAGAATTGGAAAGAACTATGCAGAATTTAAGAGACGTGATATGCATCAAGTGAAAAAAAAAGAAGCTTCATGTTTATTTTGGGGTTGAATAGTTTGTGCAGACATGCTTTTGTCATTAGGAAAGTAAACAAAAACAAACAGAAGACGTTTGTACACATTAACTAAAAACTAGAGGGAATATTGGTTGGTAGTTTTCCTGTTTGGTCGTCATGGCAATGGTAGGTGGTAGATAAGAATGAAGCTAGTGTTTTTTCCTCTTTTGACTAAAAGCCTTGACTTTTTCTTTTTCAAGCACCACTTGAAGAGAAATGTGAGGGTGGAGCGTGAAGTGTTGTCCACAAGAAAATTAGCTGAAACGTGGGTGACCATGGCTGAAAGACGAGAGAGAGAGAGTATGTGTGTGTGTGGGGGGGGGGAAACTTGAGAATAAAACAAGAGAGAAATTGGTTAGAATAACAATAAAGATGCTATCTTTGGAGTGTGGTTTTTGGCAATGATGAAACGGTCAACATTTTGTGGAAATATAGTCATCATCACCACCATTTAACATCCACTTTTCCATGCTTGCAGGAGTCTGACAGAATTTGTTGAGGGAGATCTTCTACAGCTAGGTGCCTTTCCTGTCGCCAACTCTCATCAGCTTCCAAAGAGTAAAAGGAAAGACCCCTCCACCCCCCTTTGGTCATGAATGACCATGGGATTGCACCTAGAAAGTTACCCTCTGAGACATAGGTCCAGGTAAGGTTGTTTTATGTTGGCGTTAGGAAGGGCAACCAGCTGTAGAAACTCTGCCAAATCAGATTGGAGCCTGGTGTAGCCATCTGGTTTCACCAGTCCTCAGTCAAATCGTTCTACCCATGCTAGCATGGAAAGCAGATGTTAAACGATGATGATGATGATGTGTATCAAGAAAAGAGAAGAGAAGAGAACCATGATACTCACTGCCAGTTGGCCCATAAAATTTGACTATAAATTCATTCAGTCCACCGAGGATAGTCACTTCATGTTTGCTCTCGATACTGAGAAATTGTGTTAAGGTATTTAACAGACACAGCAGAGAATGTCATTCAAATTTAAACAATGAATACCAATAAATAAAACAAAAATAAAAAAAAAATTTAAATGATAAAAAAAGTGAGAATGATATCAAATTTAAATGACAGAAAAAAATTGAGAATGATAAATTTAAATGAAAGAAAAAAAATATTGAAAATGATATCAAATTTTATCATTTTTTGGTTGTTGGGACATCAGTGAAAATTAATCATTTTTGTTACCATATTTCTCTTCAAATATACTGCCTTCGTTTCAATTAATTTTGAAAAATAATGAAGAATTGAGTGAAATAAGCTTGTTGTTATTAAGCTGGTGTTTGGATAATAAATTAACACGGCATTTTGATGGGAAGTTTTAATTTAATCACTAACCCCTTTTGTTGCCATATTTCTGTTGAAATTCACTGATTTTGTTTCAATTAATTTTGAAAAATAATGAACAATTTAGTAAAATGCAGAATTTAGTGAAACAACTAAGCTGGTGTTTGGGTCATAAATAAACATGAAATTTTGAATGAAGGTTTTAATTTAGATCACTTTAACCCTTTTGTTACCATATTTCTGTTGAAATATACAGCCTTTATTTCAATTCATTTTGAAAATAATAAAGAACTTACAAAAATAGCAGTCATTATTTTAAGCTGGTGTTTGGAACATAACAGGAAATTTTGATGGTAGGTTTTAATTTAGTTCACATTAAAAACAGGATATTTCTATCACAAAAGCAGTGGGGGTCACAGATGGGTTGGCAAGAAGAAGGTTAAAATGTGAAGTTTATCATAAAGCAAGTCAGCTGAACAGAGAATATTTTTTCCCTCCTTCACATCCCATTTCCTTTCACTTCTCTTCTCTACCAACCCCTCTTCACCATCCGACTTCCATCGGTGGATCATCCCTTCCTTTCTCATTCATGTGTTGTGACGGAGATATACACAAGAGTATTATTATAGCAGAAGACACACGACACTCTCTTTGCCACTTCCTCTCTCATTGCTGTTACTTTCTCTCTCTCCCTCTCAGTCAGGGCTATTACTCTCACTACTTCTTCACTGAATTACTATTTTCTCTCCTCTCCCTTCACCCCCACTGCATGATTTTGGACAATATACATATATATTCCTTTACTTGTTTCAGTCATTTGACTGTGGCCATGCTGGAGCACCACTTTAAAGGGTGTTAGCTGAAGAAATTGACCCCAGGATTTATTCTTTGTAAGCCTAGTACTT
>NC_069004.1:33292934-33296260 GCF_001194135.2 Octopus bimaculoides
GCCATGCTGGAGCACCACTTTAAAGGGTGTTAGCTGAAGAAATTGACCCCAGGATTTATTCTTTGTAAGCCTAGTACTTATTCTATCAGTCTCTTTTGCTGAACTGCCAAGTTACATGGACATAAACATACCAGCATCGGTTGTCAAGTGATGGCGAGGGAACAAACACACACAAATACATACATACAACAGGCTTCTTCCAGTTTCCGTCTACCAAATCCACTCACAAGGCTTTGGTCGGCCCATACATTATATACACACACACATACATTATAGACACACACACACGTACATATATATACATTATCAACACACACACACATATACAGACACAAATCTATCCTGATTATATATGTATATACATATACACACACACATGCTTATGGCTTCTGCTACCATTAATAATTTGTCTTTATTGAGAAAGATTTGCATGTGAAGAAAAGAAAAAAAAAAAAGATTTTTAAGTGAAAAGAAAAATAACAAAAACCGTTTTCTTTTTTGTAACTTCTTTTTCGTTGTTGAAAATTTTCTGAGAAGGAATCATCGATAGTTTGTGATGTTAGTGAGCAGATTAGAGTTGAAACAGCATTAAGTTGGAAGCTCTTGCAGTGCCTATCCTTTCTCAATATCTAGATTTAGAAACAGAAGGGGGAACTGGTGGAGGGTGGGGAAGCGAGAGAGGAGATAAAGGAGTGAGATGGAGAAAGGGAAACAAGAGGGAGATAGAGAGGGGAAAGTAAAGTGGATAAGAGAAAGTTGGAGCGAGGGAGGGAGGGGACAAGATGGTGATGATGACAGGAAGCAGAAGGTTCGTTCAGAGATGTAAAAATGCATCGTTGCAATTAGTGATAAGAGAAGCCAGATGAATTAAGGTTCCTCACAACAGGATGGATTCCAAAGACAAACAGGAGGAAGTGAATGGGAAGCATTTGTTGACAGAATCACAGACAAGTTGGATAATGTGTGTGTGTGTGTGTAATTCCAGTTGTGACCATCTTGTCTTCATACGGGTATCTGAGGCAGTACTTTCTAATATGTTCCTCCTTTTTTTTTCTTTTTTCAAGGCCATGGAATTTGATTTGAGGAATTTTTGCACCTATTTCTTCTTAGATGAGGAATTAGTGGACAAGTGCTAATATGGTAGACTAATTCAGCAGAAAATATGGTAACAAAAGGGTTGAAGTGATCTAAATGAAAACCTTCCATCAGAATTTCCTGTTAATTTATGTTCGAAACACCAGCGATGACAGAGTTATCGGACTAAATTCTTAATTATTTTCAAAATGAATTAAAACGAAGGCAGTGTATTTCAGCAGAAATATGGTAACAAAAGGACTTAAAATGGTGTGATTTAAGGGAAGTTATATATTAAAAGGTATCAGCTGATGTATATAAGAGAGATTGACTGTAATGCTAAGAACAGGTAATGGCAAGGAGGATAAATGATGGCTATTAACCTTTTCTATTAATATAGTCTCACCTGAGACTGTTCTCTGGTTCTAAGGTAGATACTTACTCTTGAAAGTGATCTAAATTAAAATCTTGTGTCAAAATTTTGTGTTAATACATGTTCCAGACAACCAAGGTAATTTCAAATTATTCATTATTTTCAAAATTAATTGAAACAAAAGCCAAGTATTTCAGCAGAAATATGGTAACAAAAGGGTTAAAGTAATTTAAATGAAAAGCTTCCATCAAAATTTTATGTTAATTCAGGTTTCAAACACCATATTAATAATGACAAAGTTACTTTCCTAAATTCATTATTTTCAAATTTAATTGCAGTGTATTTCAACAGAAATATGGTAACAAAAGGGTTAAAGTGATCTATGTTAAAACCTACCATCAGAATTTTATGCTAATTTTTGTTCCGGACAACCAAAGTTATTTTAATAAATTCCTCATTATTTTCAAAATTAATTGGAACAAAGACAGTGCATTTCAACAGGAATATGGTAACAAAAGGGTTTAACCATTTCTTTTTCATGTAAGTTTTTTAGAAACTTCACGAGAGAGCCACATGAAACACATAAATGCAGCTGAAATTACGCCAACATAAGAAGAGTTCTTCAGTCTGGAGAAACTGAGAGACAGCATGTGATGCTTTGTGTTATTAGAAGAATGTGCTCTTTAGACCATCTTTGGTCTCTTGTGCTTGAAGAGAAAGAGGAGGAATATTCTTTCGACAAGCGTCATTCATAATGGTGATAAACTTCTTCCACATTCTACAGTTGTGTGTATATGTGTGTGCGTGCCTATTACAAAAGCTATGTTAGTTTGTAAGTATGTATGCATATATGAACAGTGTGTAGGTGACTATATATATATATATATATATATATATATATATATACATACACAACAGTATATACTCTTGTGAAGTACTATTTTACTTCAAATACACATTACTATTAATTTATATACATGAGAACAGGATAAGGTTTTACAATACATAAAAGACAGAAAGAACACACACACATATACTCTTTTACACATTTCAGTCATTTGACTGTGGTTATGCTGGAGCACTGCCTCCATATATGTTTTTAATAATTTCATTTTTAAAAGCCCACCCAATGCAAATTAACAAAATCCCTAACACAGGTCAATGCTACTTTTTTTACTTTCCCATTTCAACATTCCGTGTATAGGATCCCATCTTCAGGAAACTAGCTGACGTGTCTGCTCAGTAGTGTGTGCGTGCGTGTGTGTGTGTGAGGTGTAGTTTTGCAAAACACTACAGAGCAGGAAAGTTAGCTAACAACACTTTTTCCCCATAAATTTCCAGAAAAAGCGAACCTAACACTGAAATATTGAAATACCAGGTAAAATACTAAGCATCCACCTGGATTACAATTTTTTATAATTTGCATTGTTTGGGCTTTTAAAAAATAAACACACACACATGTGTGTGTGTGTGTGTGCGTGCGTGCATGTATGTGTATATATATATATATATAAAATCATGTGTGTGTGTGTATATATATATATATATAGATAGATAGATACACATATACACACACACATATATAGTCATGTGTGTGTATATATAGATACACATACACACATGTGATTATGTATACACACATCCATTCCTGCAGAGAGCGATCTACTAATAGAGCTTAGGTCAGCTGCAATAATAATAATAGTTGTTGTTTTTGATGATTATATTATGTTCCACTTAAATTTGTATCCCCCACCCACCCACATTACACACATTATATGCAGCATGGAAACAAAAATTTAAGTGGAGCACAATAAGAACAACAACAAACACCACCGCCAACAACAATCCCTCCTCCAGCTGATCCAAGCACTTTAAGCAG
>NC_069004.1:33296270-33300615 GCF_001194135.2 Octopus bimaculoides
CCCCTCCCCATCCCATCCCTCCCTCCCTCACTTCTCTTCACAACCTTACAAAGAATACTAAATTCTCTGACAAACTACCACACACAAACACGCACACGTACGCATAAGTAGATGCGGGAGGAGGATACAAAGGTACATGCGTGCGCATACAGACACACATTCCCACTTGAGTATACAGAACATAAAATATGAGGTGTGTCTGCGAGAGAAAAGAACTTTTGTATTAAATACAAATGGATCAGATGGACAATGCAGACTTACTAGAGCTGGGTGTGTGTATATGTATATATACACACACACACACACATGCGTATATATATATATATTCACACACTTGCATATATACACACGCACATGTGCATCTATATATATATACACACACACACACGTATATATATATATATATATATATATATATGTACACACACATACATGTGCACACACACACATATATACACGTGCGTACACACATACATGTGCATATATATATATATATACACACACGTGCATATATATGTATTTACATACATACACACGCATGTGCATATACACACATATATACATATACACACACGTGCATATATACACAAACACATGCATATATAGACACACACACAACACAAGCATGTATATATATATACACACACACACACACATACTTATATTAACCTACAAATCTTCGTGTGTACATGCATGTCCATATATGTCTTGCGCAGATCTGAAACTCCAACTACCTCTCCATCCATCTGTCCGTCCGTCCGTCATTGTGTGAATGAGACGACAAAGAACTCATCGAAGCAGTGAGATGCAATGCCAGAACAGAACAAACCTGTACAACCCATTTCTGACACGGAAGAGACACACTTAGCACAATAGTGATGATGATGAAGATGATGATGATTAAGTGAGGAGAGCAGAAAGGTAGAGAGGAGGATGTCGAGATTATATAAGATAGACGTGTTCTTATCCATTAATCTAATCTACCTCTCTGCCTATTCTGCTACAGAAGAGAAGCAAACAATAATGCCAATGAAGAACGAGTGTATAATAGAACTTATTAGAAACACGTCTACTTCATTCTGCATCCCCCAATCTCCACACACACACACAGGCATCCAACCTCCTTGTCATCATCACAATGGTCTTTCTGCTCTCTGCACTTTTCCATGGTGGCAGGAGATTGAACAGGACTCCCTGAAGCAATGGTTTCTGGCCAGATGCCCTTCCTAATGCCAACCTTGTTTGGCAGGTGTGATTGTTTACCACATTCACATGATGTCAAGCCAAAGGTAGACACTGGTAGACACATCAGTTACAATGTCAAGGGTTCCATTGATCTGACCAATGGAACAGACTGCTCGTGATACTACCATGCAAGTGGCTGAGCACCCTGCAGACATGCATACCTTTAAGAGGAGGGTGAGTGAGAGAGGGGCAAAGAGGCACTGAATTGAGCATGAAAAGCAGAGAGAGAGGTGCCTCCAGTTGGCATGGGCCATGTGACTGCTATTGATTTAAGAGGAGGGGAAAGTAGGCCAAAGATGACAAGAGGGATGTGGAAGGATGCAAAGGGAGTCTCCGAAAATAGCCTCCATCTTAGCTGCAGGAGGGAGAAGAGGTTGGGCTGATGAGGAGGATAATATATTTGAGGAGGCTGACAAATGCTTAAGCTAAAGATGGTGGGGAGGGAGGGACAAAGTGAGAGAGAGAGAGAGAGTAATTTCACATGCACACAAACATGCATCTGTGCATGCAGACATACACATCTATGCATGCATGTGCACATACACACACACATCTGTGCATGTATGCATATGCACAAATGTGTGTGCACATATGCATGCACAAATAGGTGCACGCTCATACAGGTGTGTGTGTGAATGCACATACACTTGTTTGCATGCAGACACAGCTGTATGAGATGAAAAGAGAGAAGATGCAAGATGCAAGAGAGTGGTTAAATGAGAGAGAGAGAGAGAGGTAAAGTGAAAGAGAGGCAAAGAAATTGAGATGAAAGAATTAAGAAATGTTAAAAGATTTGTAAGATGAGAAAGAAAGAAAGAGAGGAGAGAGAAAATCTGGCAGCATGCAAGGAAAGACAGGGGGGGAGACAGGAGACAGAGTGAGAGAGAGAGAGAGAGAGAGAGAAGTCTTAGATAGGTTTCCATTGCAAATAATCTGCATAAAAAGGTTGTCAACCCGTAGAATGCATTAGTACGGCAGCACTATAGAGTTCAGCAACATAGAAACAGAGGTGGAGGATGGTTGGGGGGGGGTGGCGGCGATGGTAGTGGGGAGTAGTGAAAGGAAACAAGTGAGAGAGAGAGAGGGAAATAAATGGAAAGAGGCGAGAGAGAGAGAGAAGGGGAGGTAGGGGTGTAGGATGTCTCAAAGAGACGAAGAATAGAGCTGTTCTCTCTTCCATCCAGTTTTCCATTCTATACATTCATCGTCCAATAGACAATTATCTTTGTAAAAGCAATCTAATTAGGAAAATTGCTTAGCCATCATCATCATTGTCGTCGTCATTGTCTTTGTTCAAAGTATAAGGTATCCAGGACTAACTGCATTATCTTGGTTATAAATATAACCGCCTTCCTTTTCTTCTTTTTTCTAAAGTTGGTAGGAGGATGTGATTTGACAACTATTTCTAGCAGGACAAGTGGCCACATAGAGGCACCTCCTTAGCTCAGTCAATAGAGCATCAGAAACATTATTGCTGTTGTTGACAATGATGATGATGACGACAACTGAACAACCATCCCCCTGATAGACATCAGCAATCAAACACGACATACCCCAACCACCTAGTCTCAACCCCACCTCCACTCAAGTGCCCACTCGCTCCTCATCAGTTGCATCTGCTAAACTCCACTCGGCTCTTGTCCCAACCACCCTGACAACAGGTTCCACCCTTATGTTCTGGTTGCTGTTTTTAATATCCCGAGCACCTTTCAATCATTTTGTACATGAATAATTTTATGGCTGTAAGGTAACCAACCAGAACACTTCATCATCATCGTCATTTAACATCCGCTTTCCATGCTAGCATGGGTTGGACGATTTGACAGAGGACTGGTGGACCAGGAGGCAACACCAGGCTCCAATCTGATTTGGCAGAGTTTCTACAGCTGGATGCCTTTCCTAACGCCAACCACTCCGAGAGTGTAGTGAGTGCTTTTACGTGTCACACTTCAAAAACCAAAACCACACCATTCTGTACTTCTGATTATATCCTGGGACCAGGGCCCTTTGCCATAGTACACATTATGAGGACAAACATCCGTCAAATGTAAATAATGTCCATAATTCCTCTTAAATACAGAACTGTATTACTTTTAGTGTTATCATATTTATATTCGCCCATCTTTATGTCCTGAGTTCAAATCCTGCTAAGGTTAACATTGCCTTTCATTCAGGGATTGATAAAATAAGTACCAGTCAAATACTGGGGTCGATGTGCCTATAGCAGAAAGGATTGTTATTTTTTTAAATTTTTTTTTTTCAGAGAAAAGCAGTGCCCATAGCCTTCGACAGGATCAAAGGAAAAGCAATGGTCGGAAGAAGAGAGGTAATTCTCAGAGCAGAGACCCTGATTGAGTATTTGCAAAAGAGTGGAGTCCACTGAAAGTAGCCGAGGTGGGGGCCACATGGCAGTGAGAAATTGGACGATGGATCAAGTCTACGACAATCTGAGCCAGTGGCAGCAGGATTCGAACCCAGAGAATAAGAAACCAGAACAAATACTGCAAGGCATCTAATCTGATTCTTTTACAGTTCCACTTAATCCACAACCCCAAATTGGAACTGTTTCACCAACCCATAAATGGATGGAAAGGTAAAAGGAAAAGTTGACCTCAGTGGGATTTGAACTCAGAACAAACACCACCAGGATAAGATAAGATATAGACTCATAGGGCTGGTTTCCATGGCACATCTACTCCCCCTGGATGGGTTGCCAGTCCATCACAGAATTACTCCTGTTTGCCAGCTGAGTGGACTGGAGCCACGTGGAAGTACTTTGCTCAAGAACACACTGCGTCACCCAGTCCAGGAATTGAAACCCCAATCTTACACTCATGAGTCCAACACCCTTAACCACTAAGCCATGTGCCTCCATACGACCAGGGATTCTCGTACAACACTAACGACTTTGTGCTAGTTTACCATTTTCTCCATTGCAGAGTGGTTCCTTGTGGAGTGGGTGGGGGTCGGGAGTGGTGGCAACTGACGGAAATCTGGATGAGAAGCACTGAACAAGGTTCTCGTACCAGGATTTTTGGTGGATCTCATGGAACGAATTGATTTTTTTATTTTTATTCTAAACATCTTACTGTCGGTGGGG
>NC_069004.1:33301074-33307411 GCF_001194135.2 Octopus bimaculoides
GGTTGGTTGATTGGCTGGCTGAATTGGTTGGGGGTGGTGGTGGTGTTTTTTTGTTTGTTTTTTTTTTTCTCCCTCCCTCATAATGATGGTAGATTACAAACATGTTTCTCTGCCCCCGCTTCCTCCTCCTCCTCCCACCACCACCCCATCGACTGACTGACGAAGAAGAATCAATGACTTAACACAACACCTCTTCAACTGATTACTGTGGAAATCTGACATGATTGCTACCATCACCATCACCACCATAATCAACATCATTGCTACCACCAACCACTACCACCATGACTACCACGCCAGTATTACCACCAGCACCACCACCACAATCAACGTCACTATCACCATCAGAAAACTACCACAAGGAACAGCATGGTACCATCAATTACCACCACTACCACCACCGCCACCAAGATGAACACCATTTCTACCACTGTCATATACGCTATCGCAATAAACACTGAACTACCACCGAATACTATTACCTGCACCTACAAACAAAAATGAGGGAACCATTGGTACATTGCTCGGCTTGCTAGAAATAGCAGGCAAGTCTTCCTTGTGTAACCACAATCATGTTAAATAAGGAAGGACACTTTGGACAAAGCTGTCCTTGGATAAACAATGTGTAAAAAAAATAAATAAATTAAATTAAAAAAAGACAGGATGGTCACAGGTGAAATGTCTGTGGTCACATGACTGTCTGATTGGGACAGCAACAACAGAGACTACTAAAATAATCATTAGAGAGAAGAAAAGAAAGAAAGATGAAAAGGTAGAAAGAGAAAAAGAGAAGCATTCCTTGAATGGATTCTTTTGCTAATCAATACTTTCAGTCTCTCTCTCTCTCAATGCACACAGATACATACATAGACACACACACACACACACGTGCATGCATATGTATACAAACACACACATATACATACATATATGCACACAAACACATACATATATATGCACACATATACATACATAAGCACACATACACACACACATGTAAATGCACACATACACACATATATACATACATATGCACACACATATATACATACATATGCACACAAACACACACACACACATATACATATGCACACAAACACACACACACATATACATACATATGCACACAAACACACACACATATATATACATATATATGCACACACACATACATATATATGCACACACACACATATATACATATTTATGCACATACGTATATATGCATATATGCTCATACATATATACACACACATATACATATATATGTGCACATACGCATATATGCACACAAACACGTGTACACACATGCGTGTGTGGTGGCAGGAGAAGAGGCATTCGTTCTCCACTAATAACTGTGTGCGTGGGGGGACGATGGGGGGGAGACAGTTTGTTGCATTATTTTTGTTGATAATGCAGAAAAATGCCATGTTGCAATCACTAATCACAACAACAGCCACTACCACTACCACAACAATAGCTATTGTTACTACTACTACTACAATGACAGGTACTATTACTACCACTGCATCAGCTGCTGCTACTCCTACTACTACAATAACATCAGCTACTAGTATAACAACATTATCTACTACTACAACAACAATAGCTGCTACTACTACTGCTTCTTCTACTACTACTACTACTACAACAACAACAATAGCTACTACTGCTGCTTCTACTACTACTACTACTGCTACAATAATAGCTACTACTACTACTACTACCATCACCACCACCACCACCACCAGAACAATAATAGCTACTACTACTACTACTACTACCAGTGCAACAACTACTACTATGACTACCACCACCACCAGAACAATAATAGCTACTACTACTACATTAACAACTGCTACCAGTACTACAACTAGTACTAACAATAACACCAGCTACTACTGTCACTGCTGCTACAACATCATCAGCTGCTGCCACTACCACTACTACTACTACTACTAAACTAGAAACAGCAGGTAAATCTTTCTCAAATTACACACAATGATCTTAACAAAAAGAAGGACACGTTTAGAGATTGTAGTCTTCCAAGGTGAAACAGATGGGATGGTCATGGCTAAACTTTGATCATGCATGTCCTCAATCAAGATTGACCTGGGGTTAAACAACAACAACGATGACGATGACGAGAGCAGTGAACAGCAGCAGCAACAACAACAGTGAGCGGAACAGCTATCGACAAAGTAGAAGTGAATATGTAAATAAACAGTTAATTAAGATAAATAGATAGACTGACGAAGGTATATTTAAATTAATGAGCCAGGTAGCTTAGAGACTTACAGAGTAAAAAAAAAACACACACAAAAAAATATGCAAACAAATAAAAAAAATCACAGAGATCAGCAAATCATCATCGTCACCATCACCATCATAATCTTCATTTGTAAGATAAGCACAAGGTTGCACAATTTTCAAGAGAGCAGTGGTTAGTTTTGGACTCTGGCCAAGGTGGACTTAGCCATTCGTCCTTCTGGGGTTAATTAAACATAGAATTAAGTTGTAAACTACACAGATACATACATGTTCCTTTTGACATGAAGGGTGGCAGAAACGGGTGTGGATCAGAGCCCTAAGCATAACAAATGATGTTCTCTCTCTCTCTCTCTATGCACAGACTTAAATCTGTTGATCTGGTTTCAATTTATACTCAAGCCTTGTTTTTATTTTAATTATATTTATTTATATTTCTAACAGTTTTATATATATATAATAAACATTACAACATTCTTTAAACAGTGTGTGTGTGTGTGTTTGTGTAAATTGTTTAATATATGTAAATTTATATATATATAAATGTGTGTGTGTATAACTAAATATATGCACACCTGCATATTTTACAGCACAGCTAAACATACAAACATTATATAACTTTCATAAATATGCAGGCACTCAGACACAGATTTACACTTACAATTTACATACACACATGCATGCACACTCAAATCTACACACACACACTGCATAGTCCCCAACATACCATTACACTCATAAATCTATACATATACATATATATATATACAGGCCTGCTAACACACACATACAGATGTGATCCCATAAACCCGTAACTCTAATATATTCCTTTACACTCATCACATACATCACTATACACACACGTGCATTTATACACACACACACACACATCTACACATGCATAGACATTCACACAATGCTAACACATTCTATATATGCTGATGCACATCTACACACACACACACACAGCTAAAATACATTCAATGCATACATATCTACATACATATGCATTCACACACACGTATACACACATTCTATACACATACATCTACTTAGGCATATGTATACACATCTACGTGCACACACACCTTTCTACACATACATTCATACACGTACACACACACACACACCTGTCTACACATACATTCACACACAGCTTCCTACACACACCTTTCTACACATATATACATTGATACATGCACACACACACACATACACTAAGAGAAAAAACCCCACCACCTCAGAGATGTGAGAGAGAGAGAGAAAGAGAAAGACTTTATCCAGCAGGGCCCCATCACCACCTCTTCCTCCTCCTCCTCCTCCTACACCTCACACTCCCTCCTCCTCCCACTGCACTATCCTATATTGATTATTTATCTGTGATACAACAATATCAATAGAGGTAGATTCAAGTCCCCTGCACTGTTGATCTGGAATGCTTAGAGAGAAATGGACCACCAACTCTAAAATCAATGGAGAGCCAATAGTGTGGTCGTCTTAACGAGCTCTCAACACCACCACCACCCGTATTTTTCCCCCCTCATCATAACGATGATAATAATAATAATAATAATAATAATAATGACTTCTAACAAAACATCAATTAATAATAATAATAACAATAAAATTGAATAGGTAAATATTAAATGAAAAGGCGTTTTTTTGCATTTTTTTTACTTGTGACACACACACACACACACACATTGCAGTTTTCTAAGATACTTAAAATGATGAGAGAGAGAGAGAGAGAGAGAGGATGCAAAGATAAACAGATGCGTTTGTTTGAGTGTGTTTCACCATTGCTTAAAAAATAGAGAGAGAGAGAGACTGAAATAGTGAAGGTGAAAATTGAGGAAGAGAGGAGAGAAACGAAAGAGAGAGGGAGAGAGAGAGAGAGAGAGAGAAGATGGAGAAATAGAGGTGGGGGGGCAAGGTTGAGGAGAGAGAGGGGAGAGAAATGGAGAGAAAACGACAAGAGATAGATAGAGAGAGAGGGGAAGTAGAGGGAAAAGAGTGAAGAGAGAGGGGGAGAAATAAAGAAGGAGAGAAACAGACTGAAGAGAGTCGTATTCAAGAGAGAGAGAGGGGGAGGGGGAGAGAAGCCAATTCTATTAAGATCCTAAACACAAACAAACAGCTTATAATTTACCATTGGCTGTAGAAGCCACTCTACCCAAACCTGGCTAATTACCTCTATTAAACATTACCACCATTAGTCATGGTATTATTATTATTATTATTATTATTATTATCAGTACTGTTATTATTATTATTATTATTGACTGAAGCTTAGCAAAGCATCTGTGAAAAATAGAAAAGGAGCGAAGCAACAGTGTTTGAGAGGATGAGAGGCAGAGACTGAATGAAAAGAAGGGTAGAGGTAGAGGTAGAGAGAGAGAGAGAGAGAGAGAGAGAGAGAGAGAGCAACAAAAGAAGGAGGAGCAGTGTGGGGAGGGTGGGGTAGCAAAAAGAGGCAGTTTTACACACTGAGAAGAGACGAGATGAGACGAGGAGGAGACGAGACTATTGAAATTTCCAAAAATAATCTCTCTCTGTAGGAGGAATTTCGAAAGGAAAACAAAAGGGAAGAACAGAATAAAATAAAAGCAGCATGTGTGTGTGTGTGTGTGTGTAGCAGTCTTGTTCTCTCTCTTGCCTGCCCCCCCACCTCGCCCAAAATCCTCATCAGCCACCCCACCTTTTTCCTGACTCCAACCTCCATTTCTTGGCAACTCCTACTAAGTCCAAAGATAAAACGAATACCGAGATAATGAGGGAGCCTCGATGTGGTTACTTGATCTGCCAGAAACAACAGGCAACCACCCCTCCTATTTTGGTTTTTTTTCTTCCTTTTTTCTTTTTTTTAATGAAGGGCACATTGTGTAATGTACCGAGATAAAGATTGTCTGGAAAATAAACAGGGGATGGGGTCATAAGTCTAACGAGTGAGTGCCAGCCTAGGGCTAAATAACAGCAATGACATCAACAGGTTAGGAGGAAGTTTATATACATGGCTGTTCATCTTTCCCGAAATAACAGTGATCATTCCATCTGCTAGAAATAGCAATGAAATTTCTTCAAATCACACCCAGCCATCTGAAACCAGCAAGGACACACTGAACTATTATAGTCCTAGACACAACAAAAGACAGGATGGGCAAGGCTGGAATCTGCTCAATTAGAACTGTGTTGCAGATAATCAAAAACAACCATTTCTCTATCAGATTATATTGCAAAATGTAGTCTTCGATACATTAGGACGGAATGGTCATGGACGAAACCCCCTTGGATCATAAGTTCACTGGATCAAGTCTATACTATGGTTGGACATCTTAAAAACACCACAACAACATCCTGAAGTGCAAACCTGTACAAATTGCTGTAGAAACAACAAGTTTTGTGCTATTAACAAATAAGCTGTGACAGTAGAAGGAAAAAGTCATTAAACAGCGATAATGGCAGTCGATTAGATTAACCCCAGTACACAACTGGTACTTAATTTATTGACCCCAAAAGGATGAAAGGCAAAAATTGACCTCGGTGGAATTTGAACTCAGAATGTAAAGACAGACGAAATACCGCTAAGCATTTCACCTGGTGTGCTAATGTCTCTGCCAGCTCACCTTAATAATAATAATGATAACAACAAGAGCACTCAGAGAGTGCAAACCTCTGCCAAGGCAACACCAATGTCCACTCAACAATTAGCCGGAGATGATTTTTAAAATGAGAATATCTGAAATAAACTCGACTGCTCTCACAAACAAGAATACTAAAAATGAACCTGACTGCTCTTAAGTAAAAAACCAGGAAAAATAATCCAGAATCCTTGTCTGGTCCCAAAATCTACTCAGTTCGTGCCAGTCACGAGGCCAAACATCCCTGAAAGTTTCATCAGAATCCATCCAGCGATTCTTGAGATATCTTGTCCATGAACAAATGAACAAACAAACATCACTGAAAACAATAGCCCCAGCTTTTGCTAAGGCAGAGGTAATAATGGTTTCTGAGGAGGAAATAAGGTGACAAGGTTTGCAGAATGGCACAGGCAAATGAAATTGTCTCCACC
>NC_069004.1:33307753-33308194 GCF_001194135.2 Octopus bimaculoides
AAATGTACCTCAAACAACACCCTTCTTTCTTATAAGAGAAAGGACACATTGATGTAGTCCTAGGTACTCTTTTACTTGTTTCAGCCATGTGGTTGTGGTCATGCTGGAGCACCACCATGAATAAAAAAAACAATGGCTGTTCAAGTTATTGAGATCTTTAACAATAAAGTCGTTCAATCATGACTTTGGATTAAAATAACACCAGGATTAATAATTCATTTAACAAACTCACTGCGAGTGACTAGGAATGAGTCAGTCATTTCTTCTCCCCCTACTTATCACTGGAATCACCGCTTCACCAATAAGTTCCTCTGAATAAATAAACACCCGACTAAAGCAAACCAGTCTTTTAGTTTCATGAAAGGTTCACGAAAAATGGGATGAATTAGTTTGGTGAGGAGGGAGAGAAGTCTTGGGGTAATGTTTTAGGCCAAACACAAG
>NC_069004.1:33308204-33310846 GCF_001194135.2 Octopus bimaculoides
GAGAGAGGGAGGAAGAGGATGAGAGAGGAGGAAGAGGATAAGACAGAGGAAGAGGATAAGAGAGAAGGAAGGGGTAAGGAAGAGGATAAGAGACAGAGAGAGGTGTGAAAGGAAGAATAAGAGAGAGAGAGGACAGAGAGAGTAAGAGTAAGTAAGTAGGTGAAAGAGTGAGAGAGAGAGAGAGAGAAGACGAGGAAAGATAATTACTCTTCTTGGAGTCAACCTTTCCCTTTGATTTTGGAGATTTATGGCTGAGCCAATGTGGCGTCAGTGCTGCTATAAACAGACATGACTGTTGATGGCATGGTCAGCTAAAACCCAGTACATTCATCAATTACTAATGAACGACTTATAACACATACAGCCATCACAGATGACACAGTTCTGTGGTTCTCACCACAAACACCTATGGATGGCTTTCTGTGCACATCCACATTTACAGTAGACACAAACACATACAGACAAATCTTGACCTCTTCTGATTATTGTTATTAAAAGGAGGCTTCATACAACACACATTTCTCTAAAGTAATAAACAATACTTGTACGCTTTAAATTTTCAGTCTGAAGATTCCCAAAAGAATGACAAAACTACTTGTCATTGTAAAATGTCAATGACCTGGCAGCTGGAGAGAGGACTATTACTTTGGTTGGTGCTGTATTATTTTCGGTTTTAAGCTCTGACTTCCGCAGGATTTGAACTCAAAATGTAAAAACATATCGCCAAACATTTTAACAGTTTTGCCAATTCAATGCCTGTCTTCCATTCTAATCAAGCTTAAAAGGTGTGTCAAGAGTTTATTGCGGAATCTATCTATATTAAGGGACAACCACAGCAAACAGGGAATGAAGTTGTGTGGCTAGTATTAACCCTTTCTTTGCGATATTTCTGTTGAAATATATTGTCTTTTTAAGACGCTATCATACGTTAAATTCAACTTACGTTGAAAGTCAACGAAGTTTGCTTTTAGAAGCATTAAGATGTATTGAAAGATAAGGAAATAATTTTATTCTCAAACACTGGATAATGCTAATAATATAGTGAGTTCACAGTTGGAACCTACACCAGTGTCGCATAACCAGCCCCAGCCCACTCAAAAGTACCTTGGATCGTAGGGTGACATGCTGTGCTTGAGGAGACCTATTGAGTCAAGTACATCAAAAGCACCATCTGAACGTGGCCGATGCCAGCACTGCCTTGACTGGCACCAACCTATTGTGGTCATTGCCAGCCTCCTCGGGCCCCTGTGCCAGTGGCATGTAAAAAAGCACCCACTACACTCTCGGAGTGGTTGGTGTTAGGAAGGGCATCCAGCTGTAGAAACACTGCCAGATCAGATTGGAGCCTGAAGCCTTCTGTGCGCATACGTGACTTTGAAATGTTATGGACCATGTCCTGTGCAACCCGTTTGTGTACCTAGTGACTTGGCATGTTTCCAAGCAGTTCATGAATGAGTGTCTACCATGGATTGGAGCATGGATTGCTGACTTTGTATTTTTATCAGAAGACATTATCCTGCTGAAGGCAACTTTGCCTTCTATCGCTTAAGGGCTGATAAAGTACCAGTCAAGTACTAGAGTCAGTGGCATACACTTACCTTCTCCTCTCAATCTTCCTAGCTTTGTACTAAAATTTATTAATATCATTACTATTAACCCTTTCGATACCAGCCTGGCTGAAACCAGCTCTGGCTCTGTAGTAGAAATGTCTTGTTTCCATAAGTTTTGAATTAAAATCTTCCACCAAAACTTAGTCACAATTTATGTTCCCAACACCAGCTTAATGATAACTAAGTCATTTTACTAAATTCTTTGTTATATTTAAAATTAATTGAAAGAAACACAGAGCATCTCAAAAATAAATATGGTAACAAAAGGGTTAAGGCAGTGTGCTGGCAAAATTGTTTGTATGCTGGGCAAAATAGTGAAATTTTATCCAACTTCATGTTCTGAGTTCAAATCCCACTGAGGTCTACTCTGCCTTACATTCTTTCTGGGTCAATAAAATAAGTACCAGCTGAGCACTGGAGGTTGATGTAATCGACTTATCTTGTCCCCCAAAATTGCTGGCCTTTTACCAAAATTTGAAACCATTATTATTATTATTATTATTATTATTATTATTATTATTATAAAGGTAGTGAGTTGGCAGAATTGTTAGTGTGCTGGACAAAATGCTTAGCGCCCACCACTACATTCTGAGTTCAAACTCTGCTGGGGTCGACTTTGCCTTTCATCCTTTCAGGGTCGATAAATTGAGTACTAGTGAAACAATGGGGTCAGTATGATCGCGTAGTCCCCTCCCCCAAAATTTCAGGCCTTGTGCCAATGACAGAAAGGATTATTGCTATCAGCACAACAGCTCCACTGCCATCATTACAAAAGGTTACAGATGGTTGTTGTTTGAAGGTAGATGGAATAATGATACCATTGTGTAATAATAGCAGAGTTGTTGTTGGTGGTGGTGGTGATGGTGGTAGGGTAGTGGTAGCACCAACAGCAATAATAGCATCACTAACGGTAATAGTTAGAGTGGTGTGTGTGTGTGTGTGTGTGTGTGTGTGTGTGTAACAGAAACAGCAGTAATATTTGTACCAACAATGGTAACTGTGTGTATGTATGTATATATATATATGAATATA
>NC_069004.1:33310856-33313640 GCF_001194135.2 Octopus bimaculoides
TATATATACATATACATATATATATATATGGAATTGTGTTGTAACAGCAGGAATAATAGGAGTATCACTAACAGCAATAGTGTGTGTGTGTGTGTGTTTATATCTTTATATATATATATATATATAGATTTACATTAGAACAGGTGTACAGTGCATATATTCGTAGCAGCAGCAGCAGTAGTAGTAGTAGTAGTAGCAGCAACAACTGCAGTACCATCAAAAATAGTACAAACAGTCAACAAGTATACCTTACATATACTTCAAGATATATAATATATACATATATATATGTGTGTGTACATATATATATATATATATATATATATATATATATATATAGAGAGAGAGAGAGAGAGAGAGAGAGAGAGAGAGAGCACTCCTACAAATAGTATACACACTATATATTGTCATAATACACACAGCTGCACTATATATTGTCATAACTAATTACACTATACACATACACACTGTGTATATACTTCAGCATACTTTGATGCGTATGACTACCGTATACTAGAAATCATGCACACACTACAAATATTGACCCGGGGCAAATCTGTTCTATATACATTGACTATATAAAGAGCAAAAGACCATAGGATACAAAATAGAAAACGAAGGAGGGGTTGTCAGAAATAGCAGCCAAATTCCCCTCAAGCTACACAGTGCCATCTTAACGAAGAAAAATAAAAAATTGGACACATTGTAGTCCTGGATTGATAGTTTGAAAACAAGGCAGGATGGTCACAGGGGTAGTACGTTGATGATAGGACAGTTTCATCATAATTGCTCTGGAAGTTAAATAAAATAAATACTACTATTATTCTAAGAACCTATGTGTATACACACACACATATATATATATATATATATATATATATACAGATACACACACACACATTGAACAGGCTTCTCACAGTTTCCATCTACCAAATCCACTGACAAGGCTTTGGTCAGCCTGAGGCTAAAGTTGAAGGCACTTGCCCAAGGTGCCATGTAGTGGGACTGAACCCAGAACCATGTGGTTGGGAAGCAAGCTTCTTACCACAAAGCCATGCCTGCCCCTCTATATATATATATATATATGCATGCCCTGAACATCCTTGTATATCACTATATATTGTAATATCATATGCGTGTGTATGTGTGTGTATATATAGATATGTGGACCATACAACCCATGCCAGCATGGAAAATGGACAATATACAAATGCATGTGTATATATAAGTTACGCTATACCAGTAGTCTACACCTCTGTACATCAGTATATATAATAAACATTGTCCTTGTTCATATGTATGATATTATTATTATAAAAAGGTAAGCTGACAAAATTGTTAATGTATCGCGCAAAATGCTTAGCAGCGCTGTGTGTGTGTGTTTTGACATTCTGAGTTCAATTTCCACCGGTGTCAACTTTGCCTTTCGTTCTATCGAGGTTGATAAAATAAGGTACTAGTCAAGCACTGGGGTTGATGTAATCGGCTCACCCCATTCCCTTCAAAAACTATTGGCCCTGTGCCAAAATTTGAAACCCTTATTATTACACAGTTCTATATTTAAGAGGTGAGGAATTACGTCCATTAATTACATTTGATGGATATTTTGTGTTAACAACAAACAAGATGAGGACAAATATCTGTCAAATGTAAATAATGTACATTCTTCTTCTTCTTCTTATTATTATTCCTGTTGGGGGTCAATGAATTAAGTACCAGTTGCATACTAGGGTTGATGTTATTGACTAGCTCTCTCCCCCAAAATTTCAGGCCTTGTGCCCATTATTATTATTATTATTATTATCATTAGAGAAAAAGACGAATGCATGTAAGTGATGTGTATTTGTATTTAAGAATGTGTGTGTGTGTGTGAAAAACCTACACACAGACAGAATTACATCATAGATAAATAGCCAACTGCAAGACATGATTTCTAAATATGTCAGAATGATGTTTTCTCCATTGTCAATAATAACAAAAACAATGATTTCAACAACAGTAAAACAAGCAAACAATAGAGCCTCTACCTCTACGTGGTTGTTCAATCTGCTAGAAATGGCAGTCAAACCTCCCTCAGATCCAACCCTGCTGTCTTAAATAAGCAAACTAGATAATGTGGTATCCAACATACCCCTCCCTGAAAAGAAAAGGTAAGATGGTCATGAGTGGAATGCCTTTAATCATGGGTTTACTTGATCACAGTTAGCCCAGGGTTAAATAACATAAGTGTCTGTCATCTTTTGACGTGCTAGAAACAGCAGCTGATGTATCAAATAAGGTGGCCCCTACAGGTGGTAAAAACACAGGATGGCCACAACTGGAATGGGTCTGCCTGGTTGAAAACTGACCTGGGGCTAAACAACATCAAAAAAAACCAAAAAACAAAACAATACAACAACAGTAAATATTGACAACATCAACAGAGGCAGCAACGACGGCGACATCGACAACAACATAAACAACAGCAGCCGTTGATAGTGCAGGAGAGTGCATCGATGAGTGATGAGGGAGAGGGGGAGGGGGAAGAGGATAATGTTGCAAGTACAGCACCAGCAGCTACAGCAGAATAGTAGATAGGTAGTAAGGGGGGTGGGGGTGAGTATTAGGTACAGTAGCACCGAAGACAACACACACACACACACATCACCTTAAATGGTAGTTGGTTGCTAAACAGTCATGAACTTGATAAAGGCTTTTTTGGTTTGTTTTTTCTTTTTTTTTTAGTCAAAGTGACTGTTGTGCACAAGAAAACACCTGAATCAACCGACCTCAATATATTACAGG
>NC_069004.1:33313688-33315236 GCF_001194135.2 Octopus bimaculoides
GTCATATTCAAATGAGAGAGAGCGGAGGGTGGGGGAATAAGAGAAAGACACAGGGAGGAGATATGAAAAGTAATACAACAGAAGAAGAAATAATAATAATAACAATAATAATGATGGTTTCAAGTTTTGGCAGAAGGCCTGAAATTTGGTGGGGAGGGAACTAGTCGATTACATCAACCCCAGTATTTCACTGGTACTTAATTTATCGACCCCGAAAGGATGAAAGGCAAAGTCGACCTCAGCGGAATTTGAACTCAGATCATACAGACAGGCGAAATACTGCTAAGCATTTTGCCCAGCGTGCTAACGATTCTGCCAGCTCGCCACCTCAATAATATTAATAATAATAATAATAATCTCAAATGTTGGCACAAGGCCAGCAATTTGGAGGGAAGGGGATATGTCAACCCCAGTGTTGAATTGGTACTTATTTTATTGACCCGAAAAGGATGAAAGGCAAAGTAGACATTGGCGGAATTTGAACTCAGAACATAAAGATGGACAAAATACCACTAAGCATTTGCCCAGCATGCTAACGATAAGGTGGCAAGATGGCAGAAACATTAGCAGACACTGCAAAATGTTTAGCGGCATTTTGTCAGTCTTTATGTTCTGAGTTCAAATTCCACTGAGGTTGACTTTGCCTTTCATCATTTTGTGGTTGATAAATTACATACCAGTTGCATATTGAGTCGATCTAATTGACTGGACCCTTCCCTAAAAATTTTAGGCCTGGTGCCTACAGTAGAAAAGAATATGGATTAACCGATTTTTAACCAACATACCATTGTTTCCCTGACTATTTCTTCGAAAAGGTCACACTGTACAAGCAAAGAATCTTTTTGGTTTCCAAAATTAACCAACTGTTGCAGACGCCTCAATTTGCCATTTTTTTTCTCCACAAGGAATAGATTCCGTTTCTTTGGGTGGCTCCTGCCAAGTTCACCATCTTTGAGTGATTGTTGAGGGTACTGGTGAATCCAAGTTGCTACAGAGAACAAGGTGTTGGTGATGGAAAAGAGGTGGTACCAACTGTTGTTGTGATATCCATTATGTAGGGGTCGCCAATCTTTCTCTTGTACCTTTTCTTGTTCCAGTCATCAAACAGAGGCCATGCTGGAGCACCACTTTGAAGAATTTTAGCCAATCAAATCGACCCCAGTTCTAATTCATTTTTTCTAAAGCCGATACTTATTCTATCAGTCTTTTTTGTTGAACTGCTAAGTTACAGGGATGTAAACACACCAACACGGGTTGTCAAGCAATGGTGGGGAACAAATACAGGCACAGACACACACACATACAAATAATATATGACAGGCTTCTTTCAGTTTCCCCTCAACCAAATCCACCTCCTAAGGTTTTGGTCAGCCCAAGGCTTTAGTAGAAGACACTTGCCCAAGGTGACAAGCAGTGGGACTGAACCTAGAACCATGTGGTTGGGAAGCAAACTTCTTACCACACAACCATACCTGCACCTATTTGAGAAATTTGTCACTTTATTCCCGTGTCTTCTCACCAGATGTTTTAAATCCTGTGGTGGTGGTG
>NC_069004.1:33315924-33317553 GCF_001194135.2 Octopus bimaculoides
CACCCCCCACCCCCCAAAAAAACCAGACACACAAAGACTCAAGGGAATGGAAAAACTTTACAGCGCCCCAAATCATCATGGCTTCTTAAGTATAGTTTTACTGACTCCGACTCCAGCTACCCCTTAATTGTTTCCGACTTTGACTCCACAGAGCTGCTGTAAAACCCTTCATTATATTTCATGCCAATCTGTGAAAGCACATAGCTCAGTGGTTAGAGCATGAGGCTCACAATCAGGAGTTCAATTCCCAGGCTCGGCCGTGTGTTGTGTTCTTGTTGCTGCAGTTCACTCAGCTGCAGAAATGAGTTGCAGTGTCATGGATACCATGCTGTATCGGCCCCTTTGCCTTTCCCTTGGATAACATGGGTGGTATGGAGAGGGGAGACTGGTATACATGGGTGACTGCCTCAGAGGGAAACTTCCTAGGTGCAATCCCATGGTCACTCATGACTGAAAAGGGTCATCACCCTTTTTACCCAATTTGAGTTTCAAATATCATCTTTATACACCAAAGTGTATTTCAACAGATATACGGTAAGAAAAGGATTAGGAAGCTCTGGGTTCAATTCTACCGAGTGTCACCCGAAGAATGGATCTTATAGCAAAGCCTTGGGATCAGCACAAGCAATGGGACTGAAACTAGATTAGTCCCCCGCCACCCTTGGGTGTCTTAGTAAGCAGTAAGACAAGGTGTGGGGAATAATCAAAAAAGTAGTTTACTCTCCGCCCTCCCCCCCACTATATCAGCAACATTCCCCCCTCCCCGGACACCAGTTTTTTAAGAGGTGAGCTATTTGCCCAGATAGCTAAACAAGTAGACATCAGAGGCAGGTGAGGGCAGGATGGAGATGAACAGGGACAAGTAAACCTCAGCTGCAAGTCTCCCACTCCCCATGAATAATGGGGGGTGGGATGGGGTGGCAGAGGGAGAGGAACGATAACCATCTGCTAATAGTCGACACATACATACATATATATATATATATATATGTATATATATATATATATATATATATATATATATATACACACACATACAAGGAAGGAAGGTAGGAGTTATAGAGGCAGAGAAATAGGTTGACCACAACCAAACAATAAAGAACAATGGCTGTAAAAAATAAAAAAATATTCTGTGTCACCTATTTATTGCAGAATAAACAGTAATGATAATAATAATAAAAATAATAATACACATAAGGGGAGGGGCAGCAGCATGGGTGCTGATTGACAACTTCAGTGAGAAAAATACACGATATATATATATATATATATATACATATATATATATGAGAGAGAGAAATCTAAAAATTCACGAGTCAGAAAAAAATATGCTCTCATATATTGGTCAATAGTAGAGTGAATGGGTATAAATACACCAACCTCAGTTGTTAAGTTATGGTGGGGCACAAACACACAAATACATGCATGTATATATTTGTGTGTGTGTGTATGTATGTATGTATGATAGGCTTCTTTCAGTTTCCGTCTACGAAAATCCATTAACAAGGCTTTGGTCGGCCCGAGGTTATAGTAGAAGACACTTGCCTAAGGTGCCACTCAGTGGGACTGAACCCAGAATCATGTGGTTGGGAAGCAAGCTTCCTTACCACACAGCCACGCCAATATATA
>NC_069004.1:33317803-33319200 GCF_001194135.2 Octopus bimaculoides
ACATTTACAGATTTTTATTAATATATATATTAATAAAAATCTGTAAATGTACAACCATCCAGGTATCTGAGTACCTTATTTTTTCCAATATATATATATATATATATATATATATATATAAATATATATATATATATATATATATATACATACATACATACATACACAAACATGTACACATATGTACATGCAGACATATCTATCTATCTTTCCATATGTGTGTGTGTGTGTGTAGTAATGAGAGAGAGAGAGAGAGAAACAAGAATGCATGCATACATACATACATCTACATTGTGTTCATTCATGCTTATATATAAACAAAAAGACACCTGAGGTAACCCAAATTGCTAGAAATACTTAGTAAATCTTTCAAAACCACATCCGACAGTTATCCTAAAGAAGGCAGACCAAATATATCTGCCTAGTGTCATCCTAGATATACTATGCCTGTTAAAAGACAAGACAGTCATGATCGGGACAGGTTTAACCAGTGGCTGGTCAACCAAGGCAGACCTGTGGCTGGTCAACCAAGGCAGACCTGTGGCTAAACAACAACAACAACAGAGAGAAGAGAGAAAGAGGGGGGGGGTAGAAATCAGAGAAGGCACCAACCAAGAGAACAAAGAGAAAGAGTCATCTATTTATTAGAGCATGGTAAAAGAGGGGGGTGAGGAAGAGGGGGAGGTGAGGAAGAGGAGGAGGGGGGAAGCCACACAGGACTTCAATAAAGACTGGATGTGTCTGTTGTGTGTGTATGTGTGTATAATGATGATAATAATAATAATAACGAGATTATTGTATACATTGCTTAGGTGTGCAATACAATTCCTTTGAAACGGATAAAAGAAGAGAGTGAAACCACCCATAAGTCAAGTAAAGACAGACAGAAATGGAAACCAAATGTGTGTGTGTGGGTGTGTGCATGTATATACACACACACAAATATAAATATATACACAAACATACATATGTACACACACACATACAAATGTACATATATATACACAAACATACATATGTACACACACACAAATGTACATATATGTATATATATATATATATATATATATATATATACTATGGGCTTCTTTCAGTTTCCATCTACCAAATCCACTCACAAGGCTTAAGTCGATCCGAAGGAAATAGTAGAAGACACTTGCCCAAGGTGCCACGCAGTGGGACCGAACCCAAAAACATAGTTGGGAAGCAAGCTTCTCACCACACAGCCACATATATATATACGCATATATACATACACACTCATACAGAAGATAATTTCGTGAATTATATAATTATTGTGTGGTTTATGCTCCAGAGATCTTTAGGTCCTTAGTTCAAGATTCACCAAAGTCAGCTTCACCCCTTTTTTGCCTTTTTTTTTTTTTGTATCCGTTTGG
>NC_069004.1:33319355-33326010 GCF_001194135.2 Octopus bimaculoides
ACCACTACCATAAAATTGCCTGCTGGCCTTGATGCCTAACAACAGGAACAATTATTTAGGACTCATGACAGTCACTGTTCTGGGCAAAAGGGTGGGGGGTGGGGTGGGGGGCTAGAGGTGATGATTCACCCTTCACAATGTGCAATGAGTTTAAGCAGCAACAAGAAGAATGGTAGCGCTTGATATAAACCCCACCCCACCCGTACGTATGGAACACTTTCCCATTTGCACCTCTAAATATATGTGCGTGTGGCCTAGTGGTTAGCTGTGTTGCACTCACAGTCGTGAGATCGTGGTTTCAATTCCCCAGATGGGCTGTGTGTTGTACGGGGTGTCCACAAAGTCTGGGTACATGGAGCAAATAAAATCATAGCATAAGCAATTAAATAAAATAATATAATGTACCCAGTCTTTGTGGACACCCTGTATTCTTGAGCAAAACACTTCATTTCATGTAGCTCAGTCCACTCAGCTGTAAATGGTTCACCCTGTGACGGACTAGCCTTCTGAGATTGGGGATTGTTGGTCTAACCAGAAGGATGGTGTCATTAAATAATGGAAAGTGCACTGTGACCAGTGATGTGCAACATCTGATAGTCTAACTGGTCATGTAATCACATTAAATATATAAATGTATATTCTTTTACGTGTTTCCGTCATTTAACTGTGGCCATGCTGGAGCACCGCCTTTAGTCAAGCAAATTGACCCAGGCTTATTCTTTGTAAACTTAGTACTTATTCTATCGGGCTCTTTTGCCGAACCGCTAAGTTATGGGGATGTAAAGGCACTAGCATCGATTGTCAAGCAATGTTTTATTTTATGTCCATTGTCTAGAAATCTTTCATCACATGTGGATATATATATATATATATATATATATATATATATATATATATATATATATATATATATATATATATATATATATATAAAACTAACTACAATATATATATATATATATATAGTAGAAATTAGGCGTACACAAATAGATGTATGATGGCTGCTGTTAGGTTTAGAGTGCTACATAGATTATCCTAATCCAGTCTGCTTCCTGTATAGTTATTAAGTAACTTTTATACTGAGTAGTATTACTACCTGTGAAGTGCAGATTAAACATATAAGAAATAAGGATAAACATAAGTTTATATTAGAGTTCCTTGTGCAAAGCAACTATTATATGAATGTTTCCCTCCTTATTTCGGATAGTTCCTATCTGCATATACAGTTTGATGTATAACTGCCACAGTCCTGGGTTAAGAATTTAATAAAATTGTCCCCTCACTGAACTGTTGTGGATTTGCATCCAATTGCTTTATGAACACCCATTGCTGAAGGTGCAAATAGCCACAATGGCAAAACGTGTGTAGAGACAAATGGGATAAACTGCATGCTGTGTTTATCCTATATTTCTACTCCTATATACAGCATAGAAACCATGCCACAACAGACAGTTGGAGTCTGGAGAGCTCCCTGCTAGCCAGCTCCATGTCAAACCATCCAACTCATGCGAGCATGGAAAGCGAACATTAAACGATGATGATGATGATGATGATACAGCATTTTAACATCCACTTTTCCATACTCACAGAAGTTGGACAGCGTTCAGTGAAACAGATTTTCTACAGCTGGATGCTCTTCCTGTCACCAAATCTCACATGCTTGGAAGGAAGATAATATTTCCTCCATGGCCAGATATGTTTCTGCAGAATACTGAAAATGAATCACAGACACAGACTCACACGCGTGTGCACATACATAGAGCTGCTGTGTTGAGGTTTAAATTCGAGTTAGTCTTTACAAAGCAGATCTATGATTGTAAACATGCTTAAGGTGACTGCCCATATCTTTTTTACACTTATACTGTACCACTGATGATATTACCCAATGTTTCCAGTTTCCTAGTTGATTCAGCTGCATTTTCTAGCAAGTCTAGTACCAACATGAAGGTTCCCTGACTGACTGGCTTGTAAGGGAGAGGAATTGAAATTTAACAAGGTAACAACTACACAAGAAGATGCCATAAGACACACACATATGTACATAGGGATACGTATGTGTGTGTGTGTGTGTGTGTGTGTGTGTGTACATATGAGCATGCTTATAAACTATATTAATTATATGTATTTACGTGTGTGTGTGTGTGTGTGTGTGTGTGTGTGTGTGTGTGTGTGTGTATGTGATTCCCATCACTAAATATAAATTGTTGATTTCTTGAAATTATCTCCACTTCCAGAGAAGGTAGAGCAATCACTAGAACAATCACATCGTAGCAACTCCAAATGAGAAGGGGAGACAATCTCTAGAAAGAAGAGTTCTCCAAAACTGAGATGTGATTATGTCTTCACCTATCTCACACCAGCATAGGTTCCAATCTGATTTGGCAAGGCTTCTATGGCTGGATGCCCTTCCTAATGTTTAACCACTCCAAGAGTGTAATGGGTACTTTTTATGTGCTACCAGCAGGGTGCCAGTTACGTGACACCAGCATCAGCCACAACATCTTCCCTTGGCTCGACGAGTCTTCTCAAGTACAGCCTATCACCAAATGTCTTGGTTCCCTGTTACTGCCTCCGTGAGACGCCAAAGGTCTCAGTCATTTATCAATGCCCTCAGTTAATTTATATGGACGTATAAGGCAGCTTACTGGCAGAACCATTGGCACGCTGGGCAATGTGACTTAGCGACATTTCGTCTGTCTTTACATTCTGAGTTCAAATTCTGTTGAGGTCGATTTAGCATCTCATCCTTTCAGAGTTGATAAAATAAGTAACAGTTGCATACTGGGGTCAATGTAATCGACTTGCCCTGCATCCCTGAAATTGCTGGGCTTGTGTCAAAATTTGAGACCAATTTATATGGAAATAATGTTAAACAGGGAAGGAAGAACTGAAGATGGTGGTTGAAGATGCAAAACTATCAGAAGCTGATGAACAAGAAAATCTTCTGAAGAACGAAAAGAAGAAAGCTGAAGAACCAAATTCTATAAACACACAAAGACATTATGGTGCTAAAGAACATCTACCTACCATTCTAGGTAGGAGGGGGGGGGTGCTGAAAAGTTCCCAGCTTCAAGGCTTTTGCAAAAGGCCTGGTAGGAGGCCCAACCCGCTGAGTTCTTTTTATAGGGCTTAGAAAAACTGAAGGACCACTGCAATAAGTATGCGAATTTGAGAGGGGAGAGTGTTGAAGGAAATCATAATTAACTGATCCTCCTGTATTTTCATTAACCCAAAGCTAAGAACTTTTCAGCACCCCTTCATATACACAGCCTTCACTGCTTCTGGTCCCCCACCTCCACAACACAAGGGAGCCTCAAGAGGGTCACCTGACCTGATAGAAACCTCAGCTGCATCACCTCAAATGATGCCCCCTACTATATATCAAAAGGAACTTGAATCACTAGAAATATAGAAATACTATAAATCAGAGAAAAACAAGGCTGGATGGTCATAACTAAGATATCTTCAATCACAGGTACACTTGGTAGCATCTGACCTAGGGTTGTACTATATAAGAACTATAAATACTGTTCCACATACAACGCAGAGACCAAACCAACCCTGTTATTATCAAGATGATGTCGCAACACTAGGCTGATTATGTTCGACAACAGTGTCCAGTGAATCGCTGACCAACCTGTGTTCATACACAACCAGACATACAGACAGTCACATACACCCCCCCCTCCCAATCAAAGATATAGACAATCAATCACACAAAATCAATACTTACATGGAGTGTAGAAAGGAGATGGTGTATCAAACATAACAACATACCCATATATTCACACAAATACACATATATATGTACATATACACACATATACCTTTAGATATACACATATAAATACATACATATAGACATACAGACAGATATACACATATAGAGTGGTGAGCTGCCAAAATTTTTAGTAACTGGTTTGCTCAGCTGCCAAAATCTTAACTGGTTTGTTGAGCCAGAGAAATCTTTTATCATGGGTTCTGAAGAACAGATTATGGTTTTATTACAAGACCTTAGGGTAGGAAGTGGAAAAGAAGAAACTATTGATGGTGTCCACGTCATGGAAAGATCAATCGATCAATCAATATAAAGATGGAGAAATTGGTAGAGTTTATTTGTTATATGGATTGTCGAATATAGTATTTATCATACGGACTGTAGAGTGGAATGTTCTGTTGCTTGAGTGCTTCAGCCAAGAGTGGGGAAACTGGGGTGAAAACTCAAGATGAGTGAATGATTCACTGAGGAGAGGGTGAGTGAAGCCACAGCAGTGGTAGGAGAGGAAGAGATAGCCAAGGAGAGAATAAGGAGAGTCGCTAAAAAGGATAGAGTGAAAGTGATAGGTATAGTATAGAAGGGAGAGCTTGGGAAGTAGTGAGAGACAATACATCAAACATACACAAAGAATATTATAGTCACGATCCCAGCTTAAAGTTCTGTGAGGAGGCAAGAATGAACATGATGGCACAAGAACAGAAGCAAAGCAGTAGAAGTGGTGACACACAAACTTACATTGACATGTATTACGTATACAATCATCCATGTAAAAAAAAAAAAGATACATTGAAACACTCTGTACGTTTCCTTACTACCAACCGAGCACACACACACAATCTTTTAACATCTGTTTTCCATGCTGGCATGGGTCAGACAGTTTAACTGAAAACTGATAAGCTAGGGAGCTGCATAAGGAATCGATCTGATTTGGCATGATCTCTATGGCAGGATGCCCTCCTTAACACCAACCACTCCAACAGCGTAGCAAGTGCTTTTTATGTGCCACTGGCACAGGTGCCAATTATGTGACACCGGCATCGGCCACAACTATGATCTCACTTGGCTTGACAGGTTTTCTCAAGCACGGTATATCGCCAAAGGTCTTGGTCACCTATCACTGCCTCTGTATGGGACAGTCCTGGATCCCTCTCTATGCACCCCATCTCATCATTCTTACCACTGTCTCCCTCTCTCTCTAACCCCTGACACTAAATCCCTTCTCCGTCCCTTTCATACACCCTCCTCTAATAACCTCTACTTTCTCACTCCCCCCCATCCTCTCACAGCTACAAATTTGTTTCTCGCATCATCTTGCCCGTAATCATCACACTCACTCTCTCCCATTTTTTCCAGGGGCCTTAAATGCAAGTTGCCAGGTGACATCACTGATGCTGGTGCAACATGAAAAATGTGCCCAGTACACTCTCAAAGGGTGGTTGCTATCATGAGGGGCATCCTGGCTTAAAGAGACATTGGAGCATCGATGTCAACAAGGAGGGACGATGGTTAAATAGAAATATACATGCACAGGAGTGGCTGTGTTGTAAGACATTTGCTTCCCAGTTACATGGTTCTGGGTTCAGTCCAACTGCATGGCACCTTGGGCAAGTGTCTTCTACTATAGCCTCTACTATATATATATATATATATATATATATATATATATATATATATATATATATATATATATATATATATCATCAGCATCATCACCGTTTAACGCCTGTTTTCCATGCTGGCATGGGTTGGATGGTTTCACTGGGGTCTGGGAAGCCAGAAGGCCACACCTGGCTCCAGTCTGATCTGGCAATGTTTCTACAGCTGGATGCCCTTCCTAATGCCAACCACTCCGAGGGTGTAGTGGGTGCTTTTTACATGCCACCGGCATGGGAGCCAGTCAGGCGTATATATATATATATACGACAGGCTTGTTGCAGTTTCCGTCTACCAAATCCACTCACAAGGCTTTGGTCGACCTGAGAGCCCAAGGTGCCACGCAGAGGGACTGAACCCAGAACCACATGATTGGGAAGCAAGCGTCTTACTACACAGCCACGCCTGCACCTATATAATTCACCATGTTGTAATTCCAGCAACCCTACCACTACCAAAAAAAAAAAACACTACTGCTACTACCATTTCGCCACCACTGCCACCACTACTCTTCCCTACCAACTAGACAAAACACCACCACCTCATAATTGGCAGCTCTTTCCCTAATAAGTAACAAAACAGTAATTTCAACACCACCAACAACAATGTGGGAGACTCTACATCAGTCACGGGCAACCTGCGGCCCGCGGGGCGTTTTGAACGGCACGCCTAATGAAAGATTACCTTGATTTTTTTTATTTTAAGTAGTGCCACGAGCCTAATGAGAAGCAATGTCTCGTGCGACCCGTTTCTCGAAAAAGGTTGTCCCTGCATGATCTATGAGGTTACTCGACGACCTGCTAGAAATAGCAGTCAAATCTTCGCCAAACAACAGCCGCAGCCATCACCCAGTGATTAACAACACAACACCACCAGGTCTCAACCAACATAAATATACAACAAAAACAAAAACAAAAAAAAAAGCGAAAGCAATCGGTTCTAAGTGTAGATAAGACATTAAGATTATAGTGAGAGGAGGAGGATGGAAATACAATGAAGTAGGAGGAAGGGAGAGGGGAGGGTGAGTAGCAGAAAGAGAAGGAATTGAAAGGGAAATGTGAAACAAGTTAATTTAGTAAGAATTATAAATTGTATGTCTGTGCGTACGTATGTATGCAAGTAATATATATATATATATATATATATATATATATATATATACTAGCAGCTAAGTCCGGTTTCACCCGGTCAGAGAGCGATGCGAAGAGAGAAACGAAGACATTA
>NC_069004.1:33326020-33326486 GCF_001194135.2 Octopus bimaculoides
GGTTTCACCCGGTCAGAGAGCGATGCGAAGAGAGAAACGAAGACATTAAAAAGAGGAAGAAGTGGATACGAAGTGGTGTTTGGGTGACGGATCTTGGTAGAAAAAAAAGAATGCCATGGTGAGTTAGTAAGGAGAGCAAAGCAAGACTAGACTTACGTGGGCTGACAGGACGATGAAAAAATTGCGGAGTTGAAATTGGAGCAGTTGAAGTTGCCGTTGTTATCATTAAAGTGCCTCTTGGGAGACAACATTCTTTGTCCTTTCCTCAGGTGCACAAATAGAAAGACCCTGGAGACAGCCAACATACAGTTGTGCATGTGAGAATACTTGATCTGTCAGATTCAAACCAACCGTTTGCACTGATTGTCCCTGCGCCTTGTTGATTGTCATGGGAAAGCAGAGTTTGATGGGAAATTGCATCTGTTTAAACTTGTAGGTCGTATCGGAGTGGGTAAGGGACATGGGA
>NC_069004.1:33327683-33335211 GCF_001194135.2 Octopus bimaculoides
TATATATATATATATATATATATATATATATATATTTAAACACACACACACAGACATACATATGTATATACACACACACACACACATATATACAGTTTGAAAAGTGGAATGCCCGAAACTCTGGTCCTTCGAGTCACTTGTATAACATTACAACCGAATAATATATAAACGCATACACATGCAAATGCATATATACATCGCATAGAGTTCCTAGTTTTAAGGGTGTACATACATACACATAAACATATAGACACATATAAACAATATACATAACACATGTGTACTGCATTTACCAAAATAGCTGGGTATTTATTGTACGTGTATGTATGTATGTAGATAGATAGATAGACAGACAAACAGACAGATAGATAGATAGACAGACAGACAGACAGACAGACAGATAGATAGAGGTAGACAGATAGATAGATAGATAGACAGACAGACAGACTGATAGATAGAGATAGATAGATAGATAGACAGATAGAAATAGAGAGAAGGGGAGAGGGTAAGTGGTGTGAAAGTGTCTGTATACACACTCTCTTCTTCTGGCGTGTGGAAATTCACACAATATTTTACAAATGCAAAAATTTAACAAACTCTAATTAAGACAATGTGTTAAATAGATTGAGTGAATGCTCTCTCGGTCTCCCGCAGTAAATGAGCAAGTGTATATATGTATAAAACAGCATTTGTGTGTGTGTGTGTGTAAGTGTATATATACCGTTTGTAAGTCTACATAACAGTGTATGTGCAATCTTTAAATGATTAAATAACCAGTCTTGATAAAACTGTCTTTCATTACAACACATCATCTCTTAAGAAGCAGACAAAGTCTGTATGTCTGTGCACGTGTTGTGTGTGTGTGTGTGTGTGAGCTTGTAGGTGTATAAGTCAACTTGGAATCGGGCCCAAAGCTTAAAATCACATTTCAGTATACATATAATTTATAAACACACACATATACACACATACAGGCTATATATATATATATAATTTTGATGAGCGTGTACACGTGCGTACATACATGCACATACAAACACCCGTATGCAACGAGGACTGCTTCTCTGTGAGTCTAAAAAGAGGCGTAGAATTCCCAAGATTAATTGCGACATACATATACATAGACATACACGAATATATTCACACACAAAGACATATTCATACACACATGGCATCTTACGCAGTAAATGCAGCGACATGAAATAGCAGCTAAATCCTCCGAATCACATATTATTGTTTAAAAGCAAGAGTGGGGGGGGGGGGAGAAACGACGATCAATAATACAATCTCAGATATACAGATTAAAAGATAAAAAGACGAGATTGTCACAGCTGGAATGCTTTCGGTGTTAAGTCTATTCGAGCAAGTATGACCTGGGTCTAAACAACAAACACAGAGGGAGCACCTACGTGGTTAGTGGACCAGCAGAAATAGCAGCTACATTTGCATTCAAATAATAGTAACATCTTGAAACAAAAAAGATCATCAGATAATGTAGTCCTAGATACACCATGACGGAGGAAAGAGGTGTAACTGATCGGAGTTGACCTGCAGTTAAACAATAACATACATGAATTAAATCACTGTATTTATAGTGAAATATCAAACAACGCCTGCAGTATTGTGCCGACCACATATATAGGGAAAAATATGTAAGGGCCATTATTTATTCCTTGACCTTATATATCACCGTGTAAAAACCAGTTTGTCTGGAGCCCAACCACGGATTTACAATATAGAATTGTAACGAACCAACCATAGGCTTGGAACCTGCTATAAGAAAACGTGGAGTTCTTCACTGATCTGAATAATGTTGTTAGCCTGGTGTGCCCCAACTGAGAGCTTATGTAGTATTTTGTCCGGATTGATAATCCCTCCCTATCGGCTATATATATGTATATATATATGTATATACACATATATATATATAGTGGTTCAATATACAATGTGGACATACGTGTCGTATATGCGCAGCACCTTGGTGGTAAATGTCTTCCACTTGAACTTCAGGGTGACCAAAACATTGCGAATGGATTTGGTAGACGAAAACTGAAAGAAGCCTGTCCTGTGTGTGTCCTCTACCATCGGTTGACAACCGGTATTGGTTTCTTAATGTGTGTGTGTGTGTGTTGCATTGGAGATTTGTAGAGACACTTTAGCTCTACGACTAAAGATAACTGAATTGGCAGACAGACAGACAAATAGATACACAAACACAATTCCACCATTCCAACTAAGATACAAGATAGATACATAACACAAGAAGACTTCAGTTTGAAGCTGACCACAATGGCAGGGAGGAGGGGAACATGTGTGCATACATATATATAGATATAAGTACATATATATGCATATATGTATGTATATACATACATTTGTCTGTATAAATGTTTATATGTGTATGTGCATATATACATATACACACGTGTATGCATATATGTATACAAATATATACATGCATGTGTGTGTGTTTGTATACACACATTGTAGAATGCAACTTCTTGGAACATTGTAGATTCGTAAGATGTCACATTGGAATCCTACAAAAGAGAAAACAATTAGGGGCTGCAGGCTGGTTCCAGAAATAGGCAAGCTAGGTTTTCTAGATCTTTCTTCCTTAAAAGGAAAGCAGTGCTATCCTTGGAAAAACTGCTTCTCAGTCACCATAGCAACTGCCAAATACATCCGTCACCAAAGTTTGGGAGACGTTGATCCAATATCATAAATTGACTGTGGGTAGGTTTACGATTACACAATCTGCTCAATCGTCAATTTGGCTGTGGCCATGTTGGGGCAGCACTTTGAAGAATTTTAGACAAATGAATTGACTCCAGGACTTATTCTTTAAGTCCAATACTTATTCTATTGGTCTCTTGCTGAGCCATTACGGTACAGGGATGTAAACACACCAACACTGGCTGTCAAGTAATAGTGGAGGACTAACAGACACACACGCATACCCCCCCCCCTTTTACCCACTCCCACTTATTACACTTGGTATAGCACTAGTGTAACAATAATTGGGTACCCTCCCAGCAGTATATTGGATAGATACTATCCCTTAGTGGGTTGAATCCTCAACCCCTAACTCTCTTGCATTATATATATGATGGGTTTCTTTCAGTTTCCATCTGCCAAGCCCACTCACAAGGTTTTGGTCAGCCTGAGGCTAGGGAAGATACTTGCCCAAGGTGCCACATTGTCAGAGTGAATCAGGAACCATGTGGTT
The DNA here is from genome assembly GCF_001194135.2 of Octopus bimaculoides. NCBI lineage: Eukaryota > Metazoa > Mollusca > Cephalopoda > Octopoda > Octopodidae > Octopus > Octopus bimaculoides. Next base: position 33,330,913 of record NC_069004.1, read on the forward strand.
GGGAATCAAACTTCTTACCACACAGCCACACCTGCGCAATATATTCTACTATTCCAAATTTGTGCAGAACTTTCTGAGAGATCCACCCACAAAAGCATTTTCAAAGAGATTCCTGCAAGAGAAATTGGTTCTGCTACCAGAAGCCTGCTTTCATTTTTCATACAGAACAGCTCTCCTACCAGTCAGTCACTACAGCGCTGGTTATGCTGACAAGCAACTGCACAACCTGTCAGTGTTACATCAGAGCCATTGACCCCGTTGAAAAGTTACCTGCTGTTTTTGCACCTTTGAAGATATGTAGAAGTACAGGTAAGAGTGAGTGACAGGAAGAGCATCCCACAATAACACAATGCTTCAGTAATGTATTCATCCGACCCATATTAACATGAAAAAATGGACATAAAATTATGAGGTTATATATATATATATATAAATATATATATATATACACACATACACATGCATATATGTACATATGAATGCACACAAACCTATATACACACATGCATATATGTGTATGCAAATATATCATCATTTAACATCTGCCTTCCATGCTGGCATGGGTTGGATGGTTTGACAGGAGACAGCCAGGTAGAAAACTACACCATGCTTCTGTGCCTGTTTTGGCAGGCTTTTTACAGCTGGAGGCCCTTCCAAATGCTAACCACTTCACAGTGTAGACTGGATGCTTTTTATGTCTGTTTTCCATACTGGCATGGGTTGAATGGTTCAACAGGAGCTGGATGCCACTTCTAACACAAACCACTTTACAGTGCATATTGGGGGCTTTTTAAAAAGCAGTAGCATTAGTGAGGTTACCAAGGTGGCTGAATGCCAGGTGATGAGAGGTTAAGAATGTATACACATACATATATAGTTCTTTTTATTCTTTTTTATTTCAGACATTTGACTGCAGCCATGCTGGAGCACTGCCTTTAGTCAAACAAATCAATCCCAGGACTTATTCTGTGTAAGCCTGGTACTTGTTCTATTGGTATCTTTTGCTGAACTGCTTCAGTTATGGGGACGTAAACACACCAACATCGGTTGTCAAATGATGGTAGGGGGGGGGGACAAACAGACACACAAATACTCACACACACATATGACGGGCTTCTTTCAGTTTCCCTCTACCAAATCCACTCACACGACTTTGGTTGGCCTGAGGCTGTAGTCGAAGACACTTGCTCATGGTGATATGCAGTGGGACTGAACCTCAACCATGTAGTTGGTAAGCAAGCTACTTACCAAACATCCACTCCTGTGCATAAATATATATTTATGATTATATACATACACTGGCTCTTCTTGGCCTGAACAACCACCTCAGGCCCCAACATCTTTCACACCCATCAGGATGAGGCGGCTCAATCACTTGCTAGCTTTACTTGGATATGAGTTTAATGCTGACAACAACACACACTGACACATATATATACATTAATACCGCTCCAACCGCATGGGTTCAGGTCCAGTCCAGTTGTGTGGCAACTTCGGCCAGTGGTGATATCATTTTTGAAGCAGGATGACAAGGCTGGGTAACCACACACAAGCCAGGATCTCCTTGTTGGTGACCTAAGTCTATTTGGTGCTCAAAATTCATCTTAAGCTGCAGAGGTGGGATGTATTGAGACACTGCTCAAGTGGATCAGATGCTAATCCTTACAATGCAAGCTCTGTACACCTTAGCATGTTTATAAGTAGCTTACTGTTCTCTAAGGCTCAGATTAACATTCTCGCTAGTATTGAGATGGCTTTCCCAATGCATTTGCTGATCTCAGACACTGGAGAAGGGTATCTCTGAAGGCGAAGCCGAGGTACATAATCTAATGGACTTCATCTAGCTCACAGTTGTTAATGGAGATGGTTGTGGAGGGCTCAAGATTCTGGCCCAGAATGTTGTCTTCTTCAAACTGATGGTTAAGTTAAAGTTTTGACAGGCTCAACCCCTTGTGAGGTTGTTTCTAAGGTGTTGCAGTTGCTCCTCTGAGTGGGTTATGAATGCATCATTGGCAAACAGCATGCCTCTGACAGTTATCTTTCATATTTGGGTCTTTGCCCTCATTTGAGACAGGCTGAGAAGTTTGCCATCAGATCTTGTGTAGAGGTAAACTTCGTCAGTTGATGTGTCCAAAGGTATGCTTCAGGACAACAGTGAAGAAGATGCTAAACAGGATAGATACAAGCAGGCAGCCCTGTTTCACTCCACTGTAAAGGGAGTCTGAGGAAAAGCAATTTAAGTAGATGACACCTTTCATGACCATGTGGAATGACTGAACAATCCTGAGTAGCAATGGTAGGCACCAAAATCTTAGCAAGAATTTGGAACAGGGCATCTTTGCCCACAAGGTGCAAAGCCTTTGTGAGGTCACCAAAAGTAATACAGAGTGGTTTTGTCACTCTATATTTTCCATGCAGTTGTCAAGGGCAAATCATGTCCGTTAAGGTGTACTTATTTGTACTTGCAGTGGCATTTACCACCTAGCTGGGTTGAGGTGGCTCCAACCAACGAGTTCACCGCATCCCTCACAAGGTTTGACCACATCCAACAGGCGGCCAGAGACGAGGCTGTGATGGATTCCCACTCCCAGTTCAACTGCCAAAGACCTTAGACACAGGGTCTGAATTGTGCTTCCACGGTCCCCTTCAGCTGTCCACAAGCTCATTTGCACCAGCCTGGGAGGGGAGCTGGACTGAGTGCAGCGGTCAGGACTGAATCCACACTGATATCCAGACTATACCCTTTCACTGATTTTCCAGTCTGTTTAGGGACTGGACAAGCAAAGACCTTTCCAACGATGCTAAGCAAAAGGACTTGGGTATATGTTTTGGAACAGCCATTTTGGCATTGCTGAGTTGATGCTGACTTCTTTGACATCAGACATTTTGAGGTTTCCCAGTTTATGTAAGTATATTTCTCTTCATGCATATAAGGAGAGGAAAATTATGATTCATCCTTTCTCTCTCTCTCCCTCTCTCATTCCTTCTCTCCCAGTTTATATACGAGACCATACTTGTCTTAATATATATGAAGAGAAGGAAAGTATTTATGTCAGTTGTATCCAGTTAATAAATTGTAACCTATCTCTCTCTCCCCTATCTGTAAATGTGTATATCTTACACATGTTCTCGTGCATTGCCTCCAGTATTGAAAAGTAATGTCACCAAAACATTGAAAATCCAGTTAGCCATGTCAAATTGTCAGTGTCCAAGCAGCCACACCCAATTGTCTCGTTCCAAGAAGATTCCTCTGTGGTCATTGCAATCACTTCCATAGCCTTCATACAAGAACAGGGTGAAAGCATTGCAGTCTCATGTCCCAAGGGAGTGCTCCTTCTTTGCTGAATGCACACAACAGTATGTCTAAGTGGTACAACAGGATGTTTTTTGCACACTTGATAGCTTCTGGTGGAATGCTATTGGTGTCTTGCTAATGGGAAGGTTTAATATTCGCATATCTATGAACATGTAAATACATGTGTGTGTATATATACATATATATATCTACATTCATGTATGAATGTTTAGATCTACATATATATATTTATATATATATATATATGTGTGTGTGTGTGTGTGTGTGTGTAGTAAAGTATATTTATCGTACATTTTATCGGTACAGCTCAGTGTAACTTCAAAAACCTGTTATACCTACAGCTGGTATCATTAGGCTGTAGGTGGTATAAAGTAGGTGCTTTTATATGCATATTCAAAAAATTGTTACCCATAAACGAACTTAAAGTATATATATATATATATATATATATCAGTGGCAAGTCCGGCACTCGGGCTGTTAGAGCTTTGCCCGAGTATAAATTTAGTAAAATGAACGTGTATTTGCAAGCCGATTTAATTTCTGCCAACACTGACTTCAAGTATGTAATTTCAGTCAATGACTCCGGCTCCTTTTATTGAGCCTGGTCGCAGTTCATTTATTTTCGTTCAGTGTCTGGCGATCGTGTTAGTGAAGCCCTTTGTCAACAAATATCATTCGTAGCAGACGTTCTCTCGACATCGTTCACACACGCCTGACTCGGGCTCAGAAGTTACACCCAGAGTTTTTATCTATAATCGTAAAAATTAAAAGTATCTCAAATTCAATGTTTTTTGTTTTTGAAACAATAAATTTCTATAGAGATTAGGATTTAAATTCCAATCTATGAAAAGTTTCCATTCTACAATATTGTTAAAGGAACGAAAAATTATCCAGCAACTCAGGCTAACACAGAGGAACCTGGTCGGTGTGAAAGTCTAACTGGCATCTCTTGTCAAGAGTACAGGTGACAGTCAGATCACTGA
>NC_069004.1:33335221-33335851 GCF_001194135.2 Octopus bimaculoides
TATATATATATATATATATATATATATATATGCATGCACAAACACATCATCCTTATTCAATGCCCAGTTTCCATATTGGCAAGTGTTGGACTGCTTACCAGTAACTGATGAATCGAAAGGCTGCATCAGATTCCAAAGTCTGTTTTGGTATGGTTTCTATGGCTGGATGCCCCTCCCAATGCTAACCACTTTACAGAGTGTACTGGGTGGTTTTGTAATGCCACCAGCATGATTGGAGATTGCCTTGCAACTTGAAAGCTCAGGGCCCAGGCTGCTCCCTATAACGGAGGGAGGACAGAGGAGAGAATGGATTAAAGGCAGCAGAATGGTAAGATGAGAGGAATGAATTTATAGTCGAGATAGTGTGATGGTGGAGAGAGTAACAGAGAAGCAGGCTGGGAGTGGGAGTGAGAGAATGGCAGGAATAGAGCGAAGGAAGGAAATAGTGACAGGGGTTACCGAGGAGAGGAGGAGGGAAAATCGCGTGCGTTTGCGAAGGGCAATCCAACGTTGTGGAAAGTGATTATGGGCAGAAAGTGTGCAAGGCTATGGTCGGGAAGAGAGGCGATACACTAGGGTGGAGAGGAATCTTGAGAGAGTAAACTGCAGGAACAGGTGTGGGGGGAGGGC
>NC_069004.1:33336137-33337280 GCF_001194135.2 Octopus bimaculoides
GGGGGGGGGTAGGCTGGAGTGGCAAAGAGAAGGGATATGGAGGAGGCAAAGCAGCTGTGGTGGGAGGAGCAGTAATATCCATACAAACACACACTCACATATATCCAGTATACGCAATTGGGGCAGCAATTTACATATCGACAGAGAATATACATTATATATACACACACGCACGCGCAAATATACCATATACATGCATATATATGCAAATATGCATGTATATATCTACATGTATACATAAACATATATACATACACATACATATATATACACATGTATATTTATACAGACATTTGTATATACAGATCTATATATACACACACATACATTTATATACGTGCTCCATATACATAGATTTATATACATACAATCCATATTACATACGTACGTACACTTCCATACGTGTATACACATATACCTATACTTATACACGATCTCATAAATTCGATGTTTTTTCTTTTCCCTTTTTACGAACGGACACGTATATATAATATGAATGCTTTAAAGATATTATGGATCGGAAATATATACACACTCAAAAAAGCTATATATACATATAAGAATTTTGACATGTATGTATGTATGAATATATATAGCCATTTGTGTGATCTTCTGACCCTTAAAAGCATGTATATTTTTTTAATACGTGTATATATACGTAATTATATATATATATATATATATATACACACACACACAATGTGTGTATGTGTATATTACATGAAAAGGAGAGCTAACGTAAAATAAACACAAACTAAGGGAGATAAGAGAGATCTCTAAAGATTTGGTAAATTATACGCATTCTACATACATATATATACACACACAGAGTAATAAATGTATTTAGAAGTGTGTGTGTGTCTGTATGTTGAGTTAATAGGCTGACTGAAATAGAAAAAGGCAACAAGAAGAAATTATGAAGGTTTGAGTGTGTGTGTGTGTGCGTGTGTTGTACAGTTAACGACATATATAGAAAAGAAAAGCAACGTATATATATCGTTTATACATACATTCACAGAACGACGACCTACGTATATAAACACACATACACACACTATATATATGTATATCTCTGTATATATACATCTATACGATACTTTATTAGATATACATAAAATTTAAGGTTTATATATATATATATAT
>NC_069004.1:33343064-33347779 GCF_001194135.2 Octopus bimaculoides
TATATATATATATATATATATATATGCATACAGGTATCTACGTACACCTGTCTACGTATATGTGTTTGTGTATCCAATTTGTGGCGCAATGGATAACGTTCCTGGCTACGAATCTCAAGGTTCGTATCTTGGAGAGCTCGTATCAATTCATTTGCAGAAACTGTATAAAGTATGGCATTTTAACAATTAGATCTTTGTAACACTTGGCGAGAGAAAGAAGGGAGACAACATGTGGAGAGAAGATGTAAAAATAGGTGGTTGTTTATAAGGATGGTATGTTGCCAGTTTGGGGATGATGCCTGTGATGAGCGAAGGAGTTCAACAGATAAGAGTAAGAGACAGAAATAGCAAAGACGTAAATAGAAGTGTTTACGAATCAGTGTGGGAGCCACAACATGGTCGTTCGATCACCTAGAAATAGCAACCAAACGTCCCTAAGAACTATTCGAGGGGGTGCTGAAGAGTTCTTGGCTTTGGGTAAAAGAAAAAAAAACGGGAGGATCGGTTAATTATGATTTTATTCAATATAGTCCTCTCTCAGATTCACACACTTATTGCAGCGGTCCTTCAATTTTTTCTAAACCCTGTAAATAAAAAAAATCGGAAGGTTGGGCCTCCGACTAGGCCTTTCGCGACACCCTTAAAGCCAAGAACTTGTCAATACCCCTCGTATACTGCCACATTGAAACAAGACAAAATGGAAAAAAAAAAATAATTGTTTGATAATTGTTGCGTGAATGCTTGTGATCCTAAGTTTTGTCGACCTAGAACTGGACGACAATAATAACAACACTACATTCATCATTGAATACGCAATTTCTAAAAAGAACAGAACAATGGAACGAGTTTCACTAAGAAACAGAATTCAGGTTTTTAATTTTAATTTAATTTAATTTTTTTTTTTTACGGAATTCAACAAAATACAGATATGACTGGAAGCTTAAGATATTTGCTTCCCAGCTTCTTTGTCTGGAGTTCAATTTCATTGGGCAGCACCTTGAACAAGAGTCATAGGTTAAGAAGTAACATGTAGCAGTACTCAGCATTTGAAACCCTGTCAGTTCAGTAACGGGCAAAGGCCACAGCATATCAAGTTTCCATACTTTGTGAAGACTGTCCTCATCAAGTTTCCATACTTTGTGAAGACTGTCCTCATCAAGTTTCCATACTTTGTGAAGACTGTCCTCATCAAGTTTTCTTGGCCCATATTTCAGCCTCTCAATGTTCAGGTGTGTTTGTATGATGTCAAGACTAATGGAAAATTCCATGCAGTTTCATACCGAATCATAGAGGTAAATCAAGGTGCATGGGAAATCCAAGACAGAAGATTCATGGCAGATAACTATGCTGCTCAGTGTTCATGTTAAAAAGATCACCTCTTGCCAAACACGAACATAATATTTTCACCTCTCAGCAAGCATACATTCTCACACACATAGCTTCTGGTATTCAGTTGAATAGTTTTTTTGTGAAGTAACAATTGTAACATCAATTTGTAAATGTTAATAAAATCTAAATATCATGATTTTGTTTTGCTTGTAAGCGGCATGCAACCAAACCAAATATTCCAGCTCCCAACTAACCACCAACACATGGCTGGTCAGGCCACCAGCTCCCTTGCAAATTCAACCACACTCCTTACAAAGTTGCCACAGAAGACATGGCAGCAGAACCATCTCACAAACTGCTTGATTTCTCCCTGGTTCATGTGAGTTTAGGTGGTTGACCAATCCAGATCTTGAGAGAGGAAATCATCCACACACACTCATTGCACTTCAGTTCCAATTGGATTTCTGCAGACATTGCACTTGAGTTCTGTTTACACAGTAAATGCTTCAGAGCAACATTCTCCTCTTGGCCTTTGCTCATAGACATCACGTCTGTTCTTGACAATCTTTCTCCTTCATGCATGGTTTTCAGCCGATGCCTCCCAATTATCCAAGTCCATTTCCAAAGCTTTCAGATTGCTTTTTATCCCATCCTTAAATTGCTTCCTTGCTTTATGCTGCAGCATTTTTCTTCTGGTCTTAACTCCCCAAAAATCTGTTTAAACATCCTTCTACTTTCCATTTTTCTCTGTTCATTTTCTGTCTTGCAATTTCCTTGGTGACCTCACTAGTGCTGGTGCCATGGAAAGAGCACCCAGTTCGCTCTGTAGAGTGGTTGGCATCAGGAAGGGCATCCTGCTGTAGAATCCGTGCAAAAACAGACAATTGGAGCTCGGCATAGCCCTATAGCTTGCTAGGTCTTGTCAAACCATTCAACCCATGCCAGCACGGAAAGCGGACATTAAATTACGTTGCTGTTGTTGTTGTTGTTATTGATGATGATGACAACAACTATGATGATGGTAATGATGATGGTGATGATGATGATGATGATGATGATGATGATGATTATGGTGATGATGAGACAACAATAAATTGCAAAGAAAGCAAAATAGCACATTACTCGTTATTATAACAGATTTTAGAAAACCTAAAAAAATGACATAAAAATGCTGAAAGAAAAAACAAAAACAAAAAATACTCCATTTACACATGTAAAGGGAGACAATTTGTTGCTGTGGCAAGCTTCAACCCTGACAAGTTCCTGTTATTACATAAGAAGGAAAAAAAAACCCCAGCTTTGAACCTTTTATTGGCATATTTCAGTTGAAATCCCCTGCTTTTGTTTCTGTTAATTTGAATATGATAAAGAATTCAGTAAAACAACTTTGACATTATTAAGCTGGTGTTTGGAAGATCTTAATTCAGATCAATTTAACCCTTTTTGTTACCAGAGTTCTGTTAAAATATGCAGCGTTTGTCTCAATAAATTTTGAAAATTATGAAAAATTTAGTAAACTAATTTTGTCATTATTAGAAGCTGGTGTTTGGAGTATAAATTAACATAATCTAGATCATTTGAATCCTTTCGTTACCATTTTTCTGTTAAAATACACTGCCTTCGTTTCAATTCACTTTGAAAATAATGAAGAGGTTAGTAAAATAATATCATCATACAGAGATCAGAATTAGGCCCTTATACCCCTGGGCAACTGCCCAAAGTGACCATGCCTTAAGACGGCTCTGACCATCACCAGAATCTGTGGTCATTCAAGAACAGACTGGACAATGGACAGAGTACATAATGGCCTGTCCAGAATGCCCTACTCTACTCATTATTTTTCATTACTGCATATTTCGTCCGTCTATGTTCTGAGTTCAAATTCCACTGAAATCGACTTTGCCTTTCATCCTTTTGGGGGTCAGTGAATTAAGTACCAGTAAAACACTGGGGTCAATGCAATCAACTAATGTCAGGCCTTTGTGCCTACAGTTGAAAGGATTGTTTTTCATTACTGCATGTCTTATTGTGCAGCTGCAATATTGTCATCATCAAGATGGAGACTTTGGTACAATTTCAAAGATGGATTTATGGATGGTGCTTCATCATTTGCTTGGTTTTATGTGTCAAAGGATTAATTGAGGTGGAGGAGCATGGCTTAGGGGTTAGGGGTATTTGGCACAAGATTGTAAGGTCATGAGTTTGATTCCAGTTAGACATTGTGTTCTTGAGCAAGACACTTTATTTCACGTTGCTCCAGTCCACTCAGCAGGCAAAAATGAATCATACCTGTAATTCAAAAGGGGCCAGCCTTGTCACATTCTGTGTCACGTTCAATCTCCTTGAGAACTACATTAAAGGTACACGTGTCTGTGAAGTACTCAGCCACTATGTTAATTTCACGAGCAGGCTGTTCCGTTGATTGGATCAACTGGAACCTTTGTGTTCATAACCAACTGGGTGCCCTGCTAGAAACAGCAGCCAAATCTCACTCGACTAACATTCATCTTAAATAAGGAAAGGATACATTAGGTAAAGTAATAAACATAGGCGTGGCTGTGTGGTAAGCAGTTTGCTTCCCAACCACAGTGTTTAGGGTTCAGTCCCACTGTGCAGCACGTTGAGCAAGTGTCTTCTATAGCATCAGGCTGGGCAAAGCCTTGTGAGTGAATTTGGAAAATGGATGATGGTGAAGGATGCTGACTCCTTACTTGTTTTTCTAAAATGCACCATAAATGTTCAATAATATTGAGATCTGGGGACTGTGGTGGCCAGATAAGATGTTCAACTTCACTAGAATGTTCCTCGTGCCATTCAGTAACGACTTTAGCTGTGTGAATTGGTGCATTGTCATCCTGAAAGATTGCACTTCCCTCTGGAAGCAGTTCCGCAACCATAGAATGAATTTGATCAGATAAAATGCTTAAATAGTCTTGACTATTAATTCTGCTATGAAGGGAAACCATTGGGCCGGCAGATTTCCAAGATATAGCTCCCCACTCGCAGATCATCATGGTTGTCTTTACAAAACTTGTCTGGTTTAAAAAGCCACATGTAGGAGGTGGTCAAACTCTGCATAAGGAGTAGAACAACCACCATGCATGCATGCATGTATGTGTGAATGTAGGTATGTGTGAATGTATGTATGTATGCATGCATCTATGTACGTGTGAATGTATGTGTGCATGTGTGAATATATGTGTGAATGTATGTGTGCATGCATGTATGTATGTATGTATGTATATATGTGTGTGTGAATGTATGTATGGACGTGTAAATGTATGTATGTGTGAATGTATGTGTGCATGCATGTATGTATGTATGTATATATGTGTGTGTGAATGTATGTATGGACGTGTAAATGTATGTATGTGTGAATGTATGTA
>NC_069004.1:33347868-33350647 GCF_001194135.2 Octopus bimaculoides
TATGTATGTATGTATGTATATATGTGTGTGTGAATGTATGTATGGACGTGTAAATGTATGTATGTGTGAATGTATGTGTGCATGCATGTATGTATGTATGTATATATGTGTGTGTGAATGTATGTATGGACGTGTAAATGTATGTATGTGTGAATGTATGTATGTATATATGTGTGTGTGAATGTATGTATGGACGTTCTCTTCTCTTTTTAATTTTGGTAGCAAGGTTGTGAAGGAAAGCATCTTGTTTTGTTAATTATCTTTAATATCTTAAGGCCTTGCAGATTTTTATAGTCCCAGACATCGGGATCATTTGTAGAGTATGAACGAAGGATGTATGCATGTATGTATTATGTATGCACGCACGTACGTGCGTACATACGTACACGAACACGAGTACGTGCGTACGGATGTATAGCCATGTTGAAATACCAATATCGTCAAGTTTACTCAATGCACTTATAACACACACACACACACACACACGCAATACACACACGACAAACCAGTCGCAGAAAATGTAGGAAATAAAAATAAACAGACTCACGCAGAACAATGATTAAAAGCGGACGATGAAGTAGAAGTGAAAAAAATAGGTAAGAAAGCCAAGATGGATATAGTATGTGAAGACGAACCAAAAACTGGGGGCAAGAGAAAGAGAGAGAGAGAGAGAGAGAGAGAGAGAGAGAGAGAGAGAGAGAAAGGAGGACATAAACAAAGTGAAGTGTAGGTTTGTGTGTAATGTAGGTACGAGTGTTGATAAAGAGGGGATTGACCTGGAGAATGCGTGAATGAGAGAATGAATGAGTGAGCGTCTGAGAGAGACAGAGTGAGAAGGAGAGAGAAATACTGGTTAATGCGTGACAGAAAGAGCCAAATAAATAGCAAGAGAGAGAAAGAGAGACAGAAATAGTGTGTGAAAGAGACAGAGAGACAGATACAAGTAATTAGTGTGTGAGAGGGAGGAGAGAGAGAGAGAGAGAGAGAAGTAAAGCACGAGAGACTGAAATAACCTTAATGTAAGAGGGAGAAAGGGAGAAAGACAAATAAAAGTGAGAGAGAGGGAGAGGGAGAGCGTGTGGGCCAGAGTGAGGAGAAAGAGAGACAGAAATAATGTATTTGAGAGAGAGAGAGGAGACAAAGAGACAGCAATAGACTGTGTGAGGGAGACAAAATAATTAATAGATAAAGAATGTGTGAGAGAGAGAGAGAGAGATGTGAGACAGAAAGAGAGAGAGAGAGAGAGAAAGAAAGACGTTATTGAACAATTGAAAGCCCAAAGAATGTGAATAAATGCGATTATATAATATTAAAAAGGTTAGGGTTACTAAAGGAGACAGTTTTTAGAAGCGAGGATGACCTGTCGGGGAGGGGGGGGGGTTAGGGTTAGGGTTAGGGTTATGATGAATGTATGTATAACTTGAGTGAAAGCTTGTGTAACACACGCACACATACATAGATACATACACGCATATATCACTATGTGTGTGTGTGTGTGTGTGTGTGAGTGCACAGAGAGTGAGTGTGTCGTTTAGCCCCAGGCCAACCAACCCTCACCCAGCAGATTATCGAACATTTTAGCAAGACCAACTGGTCTTTATTTATTTGTTTATTTCAGGTACAGTGTATCAAGGATTACATTAACCAATGAGTGTCATTGTGGTGCTCCAGCATGACCACAGCCACTTGGCTGAAACGCATAAATAAATAAATATATTTATATATATATATATATATATATATATATAAGACGCTTCGGTATGTGAAAGATTTAGCTGCTGTTTCTAGCAGGTTGAATGACTAGTTAAAGGCCACTCACTACCACCACACTTACTGGTTTCTGAGTGACTGTGCTAAGTATCAATTTAATTGAGTGAAAGAAAGATAAAAACAGAGAGAAAGAGAAAGAAAAAGGAGAGAGAGAGAGAGAGAGAAAGTGTGTGTATATGCGAGTGTCATTGTTTCACCCCATGTTAGCTCTGATCCAGCAGTTACAATTTTAGCATGACCATCGATTCTTTATTTATTTAATTTTTTTTTTTCAGGTACAGTGTATCGAGGATCACATTTTCCATTGTGCAATGTTTCTAAAAGACGTTACTGTATGACGTGAGGGAGATTTGGCTGCGGTTTCTAGCAAGTCAAATGACCGTCTAGAGGCTTCCGAGTTAAAGGAAGACAAAGAGAGAGAGAGAGAGAGAGAGGTGAGAAATAAAAGAGAGTGAATGAATATAGGTAGAGACAGACAGATAGATAGAAAGACAGACAGACAGCTAGGTAGATAGATAGATAGATAGATAGATAGATAGATAGAGTGAAACAGTAAGACAGTTTAAGAGAAACGAACAAAAACAGAGAGAGAGTGTGTATGTCTATATGAGTGACATGTAGATGAAAATGATTGAAAGAAAGAATGAGTGACATGCAAGAGATGAGTGTGGAAAGGGGAAGTAGAAGACTTAGGTTGTAGTAGCAGTAGTGGGAGTAGGAGGAGGTGTGGCTAAAGAGGGAGGAGTTATTGAGTGTAGCTATCAGCTGTTGGATGTAAACAAATCCACATGACTTGGACGACGTGAGTTAAAAACAGCAGAAAAGGCCAGAGATTCGAGTCTCGGCAGGAAAATCTCTGGCTTGATGGGGGAATTCATTGTAGCTTTTTGGAAACGCTGTTTACACTGCGATTGATGTTTAGTTGGCAGTCCTTGGAAAGGTCCTTCACCCAGCATTTTATATATATGTGTGTGTGTATATGTATGTATATGTATATATATATATATAT
>NC_069004.1:33351070-33357315 GCF_001194135.2 Octopus bimaculoides
ATATATATAATCACTTTATAGACTTATCTTGTACAGATTTTCAGAGAGTAGAGTCATGTAGGATACAATATTGACTTATAAGTCTGTAATATTCTTGGTAGTGCATCATGGGTTGCAAAACGAAATACAGTGTCCTAACAAGCAATTATATATATATATAGTAATGTTTATATGCCAACATATGATCTCCCTTGCAAATGCTATATACGGACACAGACTGTGTGTCATTAGCCAGCTGTGACTAGGGTGTTAGAAATAATATATATATTGAGAGAGAGAGAGAGAGGGGGGCAGTTGATGAATATAGTTAACCAAATTCGTTTAATACAGTGTTTTATAGATATCTTGCGTGGATTGATTCTCTTCTACTTATACATACATACATAGTTTGCTGTTCCATTATAAGTAGGATCAACAAAACGGTGAGAGATAAGCATAATTTAATAAGCACAAATTGAAGATAGGGTCACTAATAGTTTCGTACCCTGGAGGTACAATAAATTCGACAGATTTATATATTTTGCCCCGTGTGTCCGAAGGCCAAGTGTTTCATACGAACTTAATAAACCTTGATAAGTGCCGTGCATAAGACTAGATCCTTGAGTCATTTAGTAACTTCTACCAATTAAAACGCGCGCGTGTGTGTGTAATATATCTAATATATACGTATATATACGTATATGTATGTGTACGTTATGAATGCATGTGTATATATGTATACGCATGTATTCATATGTTTGTATGTGTGTATATTAACTAATTAGCTATGCACATTGCATGATGGAAGATAGTGAAGTTGAAAGAGGTAATATCGTCTGCCAGATAACAATTTTCTCTCTCTCTTTCTCTCTCTTCCTCATATGCTTTCTATTTCATTAATTAATTCACAGAAACACTCGTCTTTTGCTCTATTTGTCATTCATTCCTAATCTGACCCCCCTCTCTCTCTTTCTATCGATCAATCGATCTTATAACGTATCTCAATTATTTTATTCTTTCTGTTTCCTCTTCTTTCACCCCCCCCCCACACATTCATTCTCTTTCTCAAATAATGTTTTATTTTCCCGATGTTAAAAAAGTGAGGTGTGGGTCGTGAAGGAGAAGGGTTGCTTGAGAGGGGGAGAAGCGTTGATATGAGGAGCAGCGTCAAGTACGACTTACTAAAAGGAGAGAGAAAGAAAGGTGGTTGTTGTGATAGGTGGTAGGAGGAAGAGCCTGGATGTGTAGTGTGAGTTAAGTAAACGTTTTCCTTTTTAAAAAGGTCATGGAGAATTTTCTCTCTCAGGTGTGAGTGTGTGTGTGTGTGTAAATGTGGGTGACGAGTAAAAGGAACTATGGAAAAAAAAAAAAAAAAAAAAAAACCTTACAAAGAACTTATTTAACAACTTCCTCTGAGCTTTTTTTCGTCTTTATGATGAGCTGTTACACCCTGGAATTATCGTGTGTGTGTGTGTGTGTGTGTGTGTATATATATATGTGTGTGTATACGTGCATACATATAGACATACATTGCAACATGCATACATAATATGAACATACAAATATACATGCATATATATATATATGTGTGTGTGTGTGTGTGTGCATGTGTGTGTGTGTGTGTGTGTGTGTACATATATATATATATATATATACACACATACATAGACATACATAATTACATATGTATCAACATTCATACAAACACATATACCTACATACCCACATATATTCATAGATAGATAGATAGATAGATAGATAGATAGACAGACAGACAGATAGACAGTGTGAAACAGATAAGTGTATGTGTGTATGTCTGCATGCACACATACACATACGCTTGTATATATATATACATGCATTCACACAAGAGCGAGCGAGAAAGAGGCAGAGAGATAGAGAGGAGGATAGAAAGAGGCAGAGATAGGGAGAGAGAAAAAGGGAGATAAAGAGAGATACTTCCCCCCCCTTACCCTTTTGAAAAGAAAATAAACAACAATAAAACCTGTTAAAATTGGGTCAGCATCTCTGTTCTGTGAAAGAGGGGCTGCAGCTTAAAAATAACAGGAAAATACATACACATACATGTGTCTGCAATTAGACAGTCATAGAGCGGTGTACCCTTACTTAGAAACACACATTACAGAGGGAACACGTACGTGCATACATACATACATACACGAAGCCTTCCACATGTATATATACGCACCCACAAATATATACATGCTTATATAAATGTGTACACGCGCGCACACACATTCTGCGCGCACGCGTGTTTACATACCAAGTGATGTATGTATGTATATATGTGTATATGAATATATCACACATACATACACACACAAACATGTATATGTGTGAAGTCTGATGACATAACAGTTGTTTCTAAAAAAAAAATCTTCCGAGGAAAAAAGCACAACAAAAATAACTTGAGAAAATAAGTCACAAACAGCAAATATTTGGGTAAAATTCCTGGGTTTTATTTCCAAAACATAGAACTTATATAAGGCCTGTCTTTCTGTATAGCTGTATGTGTTCACTATATATGTATGTATGCATGTATGTATGTATGTATGTATGTATGTATGTATGTATGCATGTATGTATGTATGTATGCATTTATGTATGTATGTACAAACTTTTGCTTATACTTTGTCATGCTTTATTTCCAAAACACTGAACATATATATAAGTCCGTCTATCTATCTATCTATCTATCTATCTATCTATCTGTTTGTCTGTCTGTCTATATGTATACACACACACACACACACACACACACACACACACACATTCACATATACGTACACACATTTTTTTACT
The DNA here is from genome assembly GCF_001194135.2 of Octopus bimaculoides. NCBI lineage: Eukaryota > Metazoa > Mollusca > Cephalopoda > Octopoda > Octopodidae > Octopus > Octopus bimaculoides. The sequence goes on from NC_069004.1 coordinate 33,353,873, forward strand.
TCCAAAGCAGTGAACTTATAAAAGTTATATAAATGTTTGAAATAACACACATCATGTGAAAATAGAAACTTTTAAATATTATCAGATAAAATTGGAGTTTTCTGATTTGCTTTTCAATCTACCCTCTCTCCCCCACCATCTCGGAAATGTTTTGTGAATTTAAGCTATGAAAAATATTTTTGTTCCACACATTCAACAGTGGACGAAAAAACATTTGCTGTGGAATTTTAGAATGAAAGGAAGTCCTTGACTTTACAACATTAGTTTTATTTCCGTGATATAATTTAATTTTGGTGATGTGTAAATCCATTAACACAGTGGTTCTCAATCAGGGCCCAAATAAGATATTGTAGGGCCCACGCTAGAAAAATAATAAGTTAGGGATCCACTAGTTTTTTGAGGGTTCATGAAAAGTTTTGATTTAAATGTGTTAATTGCAAGAAACAGCTAGGCTTCTTTCTCTAATCTTTTACATAGTTCAACCGTTTCAATAACAAAATAGGAATTTTGAAAGTATCTTTGAAATTAGTTTTTAAATATCGAATGTTTATGGGGGTCCATCAAAATATAATTGTAAACAAAGGGGTCCATAGACAGAAAAATGGTTCGGAACCACTGCTTATGTTTACTGTCTTTGGTTACCTCTCTTTTTCTTTTCTATTCAGTTAAACGTTTCTTTGCTTTAACTTTTTGTCTGTTTTATGCGATTCCACCCTGAAGAAAATATATGCATACATACACACACACACACACTAGTAAATAAACACGAACGTACGTGTGTGTGTGTGTGTGTGTGTGTGTGTGTGTGTGTGTATGTATGTATGTATGCATGTATGTATATATGTATGTATGCATGTATGTGTTTATATTTATAAATGTATGTGTCTATTTCTCTATCTATCTATCTTTCTTACGTTCGTTCTTTCTTTACGTATATATATATATGTAAAAGTGTAAAGAAGGCGTGCAAATCGATACCTCGAAGTCATTGTCAACCTTTTCGATGTAAAAGTGAATTTGTGTGTGTGTGTGTGTGTGTGTGTGTGTGTGTGTGTGTGTGTGAGAGAGAGAGAGAGGGTGTGTGTGTATGTGTGTGTGTGTGTGTGTGTGTGTATGTGCGTGCGAAAGCAAACAAATAGACCATTTCAAGATAGTTGAAAGAAAAATATAACGGATGCCCCAACATTACGTAACAAAACTTTTTCACTTTTCCGAAAGCAAAACTAATGTAAGCTCAACGATCGTCATGTATTATTTGAAGATTAATTACACAGGCGACATTTGAAGATTAATTACACAGGCGACATTTGAAGATTACACAGCATTTTCTAATCTAACTTATATCAGAAGCACATTTATTACTTTCAAGTGCTTAACTTTCGTTTTACTCTCAAAATTATTTTATAACATTCGTAAATTTAATTACCTAGAAATGCTTTTTTTTTTTAATCAGCCGATATTATATAACAACGATGCATTTTCGCTTATCTTTAGTCATAATTATAATGTTAGGAAATATTTGAAAGCTAAAGAATCATATTTTTTTATCAGTTTATTTAGATGCTTTCGCGATCTTTCGGAGAAAGTCTATCAAAAAAGTATCTGTTCGGCAATTTCCGTATGTGTGTGTGCCTGTGCGCGTGTGTGTGTGTCTGTCAGTCTGTATGCATATTTGTGTTAAAACATATACACAAATGCACGGAAACACACACATACACATTAAAATATATAAACGAGATTCAGCAGAAAAAAAAATTAAAGAAATAAAAAAATGTTCACGGAAATTGCCGAACAAATACTGTCAGTTTTGATAGACTTTCTCCGAAAGATCGCCGATATTTTTTATTTGTCTGAATTTAAATATTATTAATCTAATTTATTCCTATCAAAAAAAGAAGTGTGTGTCGGGGGTCCCTCTTTCACATCAAGGACGTACAATGAACATTATTATTATTATTGAGAGCAAGTAGATCGATGGAATCCCTGACGTATCAGCAGAATTGTAAACGTAGGAAAAAATTGCTTAGTGGCATTTCATCCATCTTTACGTTGTGGGTTCAAATTCCGCCGAAGTCGACTCTGCCTTTCATCGCTTTGGGGCCGATAGATTAACTGCCAGTTGAGTTACTGGGTTCGATGTAATCGACTTGTCCCCCTGCCCCCAGATTTCAGGCCTTGTGCCTTTATTCCTACTACTACTACTATTGAGTGAGAGAGCAGTGCATGCCATCAAAGTGACACTGGGGTAAAATATTCCAAGTCCAGTGTACCCATCGTGAGTGCCCGTCTGATAAGGGTACACCGGGCACATTGCATCACAACCATATATGTGCGACATGGTGACCTCATATCAAGATAAATAGTGCATGACCTTGCAGGTGGGGGCTCAGATAGAATTATTTTAAGTAGCCCATCCCGCTCAAGAGGTCTTTGAATAAGGTTTGTTTAAGGATGTTGAACGAAACATCCATGTTTCCAGAGGTGAATTATTCGAACCCCAAAGAATTCCCCTCAACACATGGCTATGATGTTACCCCGCTACTTCCGCTCGTGATCAGAGATGCACCTATCGTCAGCCTCTAAGGGACATACTCAGCTAGTCATGGTCAAACAACTGACAAACAAATCTGTGACAAGCTTGGCAGAATGGTTAGCATGCCGGACAAAATGCTTAGAAGCTTTTCGTTCGTGCATTCGTTCTGAGTATTGGAATCAATGTAATCAATTAGTCCCCTCCCTCAAAATTTCAATCTCTAGAAAGGGTTACTATTGAGAATGGATGGGTTGGCAGAATCGTTGGTGGGCCAGTTAACAGTGTTTTTTCTAGTTCTTTACGTTCTGAGTTCAAATCTAGCCGAAGTCAACTTTTCTAATCATCCTTTGGGAGTCGATAAAATAAAGTCCCAGCACCAGCGTTGCTAGAGTGTATGCAGCCGGTGCGGCCCTTCCGTTTGCCTCCCCCGGACCCCACAAAAAACACATATTGCCTACAGCAGGCCCCAAAGTGGTGCCCCTTTAAATGTGCCGCCCCTACCGCCTCGCCCCTTCCCTTCGCTACGCTAGTGAGTACCACTTTTGCACTGGGGGGTCGATGTAATTACCTAAACCCCCACCATTCAAAATTTCTGACATTCTGCCAAGATTATTTTAAAATTTTAATCAAAATTTCAGGAGTATTTAAAACTCGTTCATTTAGCAACAAAAGCATGAAAAAAAAAAGACAGTTTAACCTGTTTTTAGATATATATATATAGGCGGAGGGGTGGCTGTGTGGTAAGTAGCTTGCTTACCGACCACATGGTTCTGGGTTCAGTCCCACTGCGTGGCACCTTGGGCAAGTGTCTTCTACTATAGCCTCGGGCCGACCAAAGCCTTGTGAGTGGATTTGGTAGACGGAAACTGAAAGAAGCCCGTCGTATATATGTATATATATATATATATAT
>NC_069004.1:33357363-33358371 GCF_001194135.2 Octopus bimaculoides
GCTGGTGTGTTTATGTCCCCGTAACGTAGCGGTTCGGCAAAAGTGACCGATAGAACAAGTACTAGGCTTACAAAGAATAAGTCCTGGGGTCGATTTGCTCGACTAAAGGCGGTGCTCCAGCATGGCCGCAGTCAAAAGACTGAAACAAGTAAAAGAATAAAAGAATTTCTTAATAATAAAAAGTACAGATAAATTTTTTAAAAAAATGCCCAATGATTTTAATTTCATTTTTATGCAAAAATTCCTTTCATGTTCATTTTAATTAAAATTTTCAGGATTGTACAAGAGAGAGAACGATTCGTAACGAAAGGAGATGACACATCGGCCGGTTTATTCACATCAACTGGGCCATCTATGGATGCATGGTATCATTGTTGGAAACTTTGGATAAGAGCTTTGCTTCCGTCCCAGCTAACATTACTTTCACCAGCAGACATTGACCTTCAAACGGTTCGGGTCCGATATCAGTCACATCCATCACAGCAGACTGTGACAGCCTGCAAAGGTCGTGAGGCTCTGTGTTGTCACTTCACCAGACTAACTTATAGCTATCCTTCGGAGATGGTATCACAAAACTGAAACTAACCATCATTCTGTTTCATCTAGTATTATCTATTTGTTCGGCTATTTCCGTAAATTTTTTTATTTCTTTTTTAGTTCACGGTCTCACTTACATACACGCACGCTTTCTCTCCCTCTCACTCTCTTTCTCTGTCTCTCTCTCTCTCTCTCACACACACACGCACACCCATTGACTTTCATGTCCACGAGCGAGTTGAAAATCCCTAAATTCCGAAAAGTTAATTTTCATGCGAAAAAATACATGTAATAAATTATTTTCTTTTGTAGACACACGCAAACACCAACACACACACAAATATCTAATTTAAAGAGTTTTATTGCATTGCGGCGCAAAAAAAAGTATTTTTGGAACAATTCTCCTGCGAAGTTCCATGCCGCGTGTGACAGAAAAAGTGTACTTTTTCCTTCAAATATTTTTAAAAATAT
>NC_069004.1:33359249-33360006 GCF_001194135.2 Octopus bimaculoides
TATATATATATATATGTGTGTGTGTCTCTCTCTATATATATATACTCTTTTACTTGTTTCAGTCATTTGACTGTGGCCATGCTGGAGCACCGCCTTTTAGTCGAGCAAATCGACCCCAGGACTTATTCTTTAGAAGCCTAGTACTTATTCTATCGTTCTCTTTTGCCGAACCGCTACGTTACGGGGACATAAACACGCCAGCATCGGTTGTCGAGCGATGTTGGGGGGGGGGGGACAAACACAGACACACAAACACATATACAAGGCTTTGGTCGGCCCGAGGCTACAGTAGAAGACACTTCCCCAAGATGCCACGCAGTGGGACTGAACCCGGGACCATGTGGTTGGTAAGCAAGCTACTTACCACACAGCCACTCGTCCGCCTATATATATATATATATACTGTGTTGTGTCTGGGGAGAGTCGTTTTCTTTTAGTGCCTTATTACTTAACACACGCACCGGTTCGATTTCCACTCATTTACTTATTTTTCCTAAAATTTTCGTCGCGTCTTGCAACCTCTTCAATGTACGTATATATGCGTGTGTATGTATGTATGTATGTATACATACATATATGCGTGTTTTTATTTATGTATTTATATATACATTTATACATATATATATATATATATATATATATACATATATATAATTGTACCCTATACAATTATATATCTGTATGTATGTACATCACACCTAACACTCTACACACACACACACATATATATATATATATATATATATATATATATATA
>NC_069004.1:33360399-33364166 GCF_001194135.2 Octopus bimaculoides
ATATATATATATAGTGAGGACGCATGGCCTAATGCTTAGGATGATCGCGAGAGATCGTGGTTTCAATTCCTGGACCGGGTGGTGCGTTGTGTTCTTGAGCAAAACACCCCATCTCACTATGTTTTGCGGTCACTTCGACACCTGACACGTGGCACACCTGACGCACCTGTTCTAACGACGTTGATTTTGATGGAGGGACTGAGCTAATGGATAGCACATACATTTGATCTCATTACAGACAAATCATTTATTTGCAGGTCGTTCGGCAAAAGCTGAACATTCATACATTGTCTTCGACGGGAGAGTCCAACACACCTATATATTGGGTCATCCCATACATAATACATCCAGTACTGTTCTGACCTCGTCTACAGAATTCATATATTTTCCTTCCAAATGATTTTAAAGACTGTGGAATAAATGATAATCAGATGGGGCATCGTTTCCTAATAATTGCGACAAACAGCTTCCACTCATTTGTTATAACGAACGTTACCAGTCTAAGGGAGGTAACTCTGACGAGACTAAATGACTGCATCGGTTTCGTCGCAGTTCTTTTCGTTAGCAACATCTCTGAAGTTCGTTAAGCTGATCTGGTGTTTTCAGCCATGCAAGTGGAACCCAAGTATACTCTTCTCTTTAGCTATGCCTGTCATCTATTAAGTTACCCTTCCACTGTTGAGAGGACGATTATGGTAACAAAAGGGCTTAAGCGAAACGCTTTGGTGAAAGGAACTGGTTGTTCCGTGACTAAATTTATAAGATTGTGAAAAAATGAGCGTACCAGTATGAATTTGTTCCTTTCCAATTTTGTTCCCTCATAACTTTCAGGGAAATTAATATTTTTAAATTAAATTTTCTACAAATGCCTTCCAAGTGACGCAGATTACAATTATATCGGAATTTAATGAAAAATTAAGACATATTATATCTACAAAATGAAAGTTGAAACGTTGAAAACAAAATTTTGATGTGTCAGTATGTATGAGTGTGCACAGTATGTATATATATGTTTGTGTGTGCACCAACCAATTTTTTTTTTCTCTTTCATATTAAATTCCTATAGGCGCATTTTTATGCAAATGTCTTCTGCTATAGCCTTGGGCCAACCAAAGCCCTAGAACTGAAAGAAGGGCATCACACACACACACACATATATATATATATATGTATGTTTGTTCCCCCATTCCCACCGCTTGACAACCGGTGTTCAGTGTTTGCATGCCAGTAACTTAGCAGTTCGGCAAAAAGGTTCTGATGAAATAATTATTAGACATAAAAAAAGAGGTAGTGGGGTCGATTCGCTCGACCAAAGCCTCATCAAGGTCGTGCCCCAGCATGGCCGAATTCTATGACTGAAACAAGTGAAACTGTTTAGGAGGATGTGGCTTTGATGCCTCTCTAGACAAAAAATATATAAATAACCACCAGAATCTTCCGTTGCTATTAACCCTTGCTACTGCTGCTGCTGTTACTACAACTACTACTACTGCTGTTACTACTACTACTACTACTTCTGCTGTTACTACTACTACTACTACTACTTGCCAAAATTGTGGAAGTGGGTGGGAGCGCTTCTAGAAAGTCGCTGAACTTGACAGAAGTGGCGACCAAATCCCTCCTCAGTCACAAATCACGCCTTCCTTTTTTTTCTTTTTTGGACGGGGACATTTTTGTACAACATGATTCTGAGTTCGCTGCAAATAGGGACAGTCATGTGCGGAACGTCTTCGAGAATTTGCACCACCACCACCAACAGCAACAACAGCCACTACTACTACTACTTCGTTGCACAGTTAAAGAACAAGCGAAGCAATTTGAAAAGAATATAAGACTATAATAACCTAATATTTATTTTCTTTCTTCATAACATAGACTTATTTATTTGTTTACTGCTGTTGGTGATGTTGATAGTAGTAATGATGATGATGATGACGACACCACCACCCACTCTATCCTACCAGCTAATTACCTAAATCTATTAATGACTTAGAACGAGGTACTTATGTTTAGGGGGAGGAGAAGAAGGCGGAGAAAGAGTTGATTAAATGAAAAATCGATCTGTCTCATGTATATAAATATATATATCTAATATCAACCAAGTAATAATTAAGTCATTGATTAGTTGATAAGAGGGAAAGTGTGACTCAATTAAATAAACCTCGTTACGTAATCTAACCTACTAATTTTGGTGGATAATCTTAGCCAATTCAAGATTTACAACTCACTGGATTAAATGTGAGAGATCCTACCTTATGTCTGTTTAGTACAATGAATGCTCCCTTCTCGGTCGTATTCATACATACATACATACATACATACGTATGTGTATGTCTAAAATTTTCTCCGTTTTATTGTCTTTGGTGGGAGAAAGCAAGCGAATGTGTACACATTCGCTTGCTTTCTGCCCCCAAATTTAATGCTCTTAGCTTAGATTTCGGGGGCCAGCTAGATTTGAACAGTCTCAAGTGTAACCGGCCGAAACTGTAAGGATGATCTGGAAACTTGACTGATGAGAAAACGCTGCGAATGACCCGCTCTCGTTATTTCTTGTCCGTCTTTGTATCGTCTATCTGTCCGGATGTTTTACTGTCGTCTGTTGCGTTTTGATTCCATTTTTGGGGAAATATACATAAGTTAATCAGAGGATATATTAACCACTTAAAGGGACGATTACATCCGAGAAAACACTGGTTCTATATCTAATATTTTTGTCTATCTATCTAAAATTTTAAAATTTCTACATAAGTGGCAAACAGGATATCGGCCTGTAATTGTCTACCGTATTGCCTTTTTCGATGTTTTCCAGGCACAGCACTGTCCTACCCAATGTCAACTAGTCTGGTGTTACTTGGTCGGCATTTAACAAGGTGTTGAGATGCGCAGCTATTCGTGCATGACATTCGCCAAATCTTTTGATCCAGTAACCTTGAACTCCACCTGGTCCCGCTGGCCTTCCAGTTGCTTATTCTTTTACTACTTTCCTTCACTTCCCTAACTGAAATGACTAGTTCTTTCTGCTTTGGACAGACTACTGTTTGTTTCAGTTCTTGCAACCATTCAGCATCCTTCTTTAACTCCTTGTCTTTGCTCCAGATGTCACTCCAAAACCTTTGACTTTCAATGTTATCTGGTATCAACTTTTCATCTGTACTCTCTCCATTTATTTCTTTGTAGAATCTCTTCTGATCTACTCTGAATAACCTATTCTGTTGGTAACCCTAAATTCTTTGGTCGTATCTTACCATCTTTGCAACGAGGCGCTGTTTCAGTTCCTCCATTACTACTACTACTACTACTACTACTACTACTACTACTATTTTATTATTATTATTATTGATGTGATTCGTATGTTTCTGGATGTAAACTCATGTCTTTCTGGCTTTTTTTGCTGTTCTCCGCATTAAACATGTTGAAGGTAAACAATCCTTCGAGAGTCTAAAATAACGGTGAAAGTCGTCTGTTTGAACGTCATTTGAAGATGCCAGGAATTTAGTGACTGGACCACGGCGCTAAAGGTTAAAATCCATGTTTATTAAATACGTCTTTCGACAGATATGACTCCGGATTAAGAATTAGCTGATGGGGGACACAAATAACCAACAAAACAAAAACAAAAAAAATATGTTCAATGGGACATAACTCTATTTTACCATCAGGAGTGACTGCCCTTGGTGGTTTTTCATTGTTTAAAGACGAATTTTTTATTTAATTACTCGAGAAAGTTAATACAAGAAAAAGAAGAAAACGTATTTAGTAATTCAGTT
>NC_069004.1:33364355-33365285 GCF_001194135.2 Octopus bimaculoides
ACACACACACATGTGGCAGAAGTCAGCTCTTGACCGAGCGAGACTATTTCCTAAACTCAGTAAATCTGTACAACCATTCCAGGAGTCCAAGTAGTTCCTGTTTGTTTCAAGCGTTGCATTGCACTGAACTCGCTCTTCGACACAACAGAGCTTGAGACGACTAGGGGCCAACTGGACTGTAGGTCTTCTTTTTATGTAAGCTTACTTTCTCCTAGAGTGGAGTTTTAATGGGAACTGGGGGGGGGGGCTTCACTCACAGTGGTTCAGATGCTAATTAAACCATAGCCAGGACCCTAATAGGTGCTTCTACTATGAATCAGAGTTGACCTGGGAACAGTAGTGGCAAAGAAGGGTTTCCAGATTCTTCAAAACCCCGGAACTCCAGTACGAAGGCCCCACGACCTAGTGCAGCTTCAAGTCATACCAAGGACATACATGCATGCATACATGTGTATATTCATATTCACACACACATATACATATATACACTTATATATATATACACACACACCTATATATATAGTCATACATGTACATATACATTCATACGCGCACACACATACATACATGTAACTCTGTTACCTTTTTACTTTTCATTTTTACATTTTAGATTGTTTTTTGCTTTACGTTTTCTGTTTTTTTTAACTTTCTGCATTTTCAGTTTTTTCATGATTCTTTTCTTATTCATTTTTTTTTTTTTAGTTCGTTATGATACCTGGTTTGCACCTGAAGAATATGTTTGAGAATTTCTCAACATAGGAAACTATTAACAGCACTTAAATACATGTATTGTGCCCTTTAAATAAATTATATATATATGTATATATATATATATATTGACCATATATATACATACACACACATATATATATATATATATATACACGTATATACACATTTACAGTATATATGTATATTTGTGTATATATA
>NC_069004.1:33365624-33376190 GCF_001194135.2 Octopus bimaculoides
CATTATGCACCCCTTTTAAAGCCTAGCCAGGCCCATGGGCCCAGTTTCCCGGTTTCTATGGCGTATGTGTTCCCCACCAGCTGGACGGGACGCCAATCCATCGCAGCGTTACTCAAGAAACAGGAAGAAAGGGTGAGAGAAAGTTGGGGCGAAAGAGTACAACCAGGGTCGCCACCACCACCACCCCCTGCTGAAGCCATGTGGAGCTTTTAGGTGTTTTCGCTCAATAAACACACACAATGCCCGGTCTGGGAATCGAAACTGCGATCCTCCGACCGCGAGTCCGCTGCCCTAACCACTGGGCCATTGCGCCTCCAGACTAGTTATGTTTAATAAAAAAAATAGGAAAAAAAAGGCAATTTATTTACCTAAGTTTTAATCTCATCTCCTTTGAAATAGTCACCTTGCACAGAAATACACCTGCCCCAGCATCTCAGCCACTTCTGGAATCTAGTCTGGAAGTTGTTTTCTGTAAGCAAATTGAGGACTTTCTATGATTCACTCTTGATCTCAGCAGTGACCTTTGAGCTGTCTTTTCATCTTGGAGAAGCAATGAAAGTCTGCAGGTGCTAAATCTGGTGAATTGGGCAGGAACAGAAGCAATACCATGTCGTTTTTTGGTGAGAAACTTACAAGTAAGGAGAACTTGTTAAAGAATCCATTTCTTCACATTCCACAAATTTGGTCACCTTCGCTCAAATTCTTCAAAACATCACAGTAGAACCCTCAATTAATGGTCTGGCCCTGGGGGGAATGAATTCTTGATGGGGAATGGATTCTTGATGCACAATATCACATTTACAGTGGTGACGTCTGTGGCAGATCTTCCAGATGGCTCACTTTCTTCCAAGGATTTTCTTCCACTTTTGAACCACCCATGCCACTCGAAAGACTGTGTACGACCCATTGCCTTGACCCTGTAAGCTTGCCAAAGAATGCTCAATGTCTCTGTAGCAGACTTCCCAAGTTTAAAACCCAATTTCATGTTGGTTCTTTGTTCCTGTCCATAATAAAAATCTCAGACTACAGCATATGTGTGATCACAAAAACACAAATTTCACAACTTGCGAAGTAAACACAGCAATGTCACTCAACACACTGCCTCATGAAGCTCTCACTGTGCACGCAACTATGTGCTGCCATCTGTTGGCACGCTACACAACTAGCCAGGGAACATATTGATACCACTTCATATATGTACATATACATACACAGTATACATGTGTGTGTACAGTGAGCATGCACACACAAACACACACACACAAACACACACACACACACACATACATGTGATATTTGTAGAAACAGTGTAGAAAATTTGTTTGTGGCTATTTGTTGATATATACACCCATGAGTGACATGAATAAATTGCTTCCAGCTGTATTGCTCCACCACATGATGATGATGACAGCGACGATGACAACAATAATGACGACAATGACAGCGACAGGGCTGGTGGTGCTGGAAGTGATGTCGGGAGTGGCTGTGATGATGATGACGATGATGATGATGATGGTGATGATGATGATGGTGGTGGTGAAGATGATGATGATGATGGTGATGGTAATGATGAACGTTGGTCAAACAGAATGTGTGGCCAAGGTAAAATTGAGAATCCTTTTGCCCCATTGGCATAAGTAAATGTCTGCTGATGTTGTTGCATGAGCCACTGTTGCGATTACTCTGATTGTTAGGGCTGGATACCACCACAGCCTCATACGATTCCTTCAGCCACACATTGGCTCCCCACTGGGCAGTCATTGTACTCCCTGCATGAACAACCAGCCTCTGCTTGTGTTTTGTGGGTGTTAGTCAATATTCTTTACACGTCAGGTGTGCAACTAAAGGAGACCCTTAGGTTGTGCCAATTGAACAGATGTCCATACCTGTGTGTCTGCGTGAAGTGTTTGTCTTCTAACGTAAGGAATATTCATCCCACATGAGTTTTAACATTGAATGAGAAGGATGGGGCTAACCAAACAACATTCTGATGGTGTTTCTTTTTGCAGGTGTTAGGGCCCAGCATATAAGAGATGTGGTCCTTAAATCTACTGGACATCAGGGCCTAGTTGTAATAGGGGACTGCAGCCTCTTGGTAATACCTCTTGGTAATACCTTTCTCTAGGTTCCTGAACATGATAGGCAGGTGGCAGGAGGCTGGGTTGATGTAGAACTGCTTCTTGTTTGGCTTGCAGTAGGGCCTGTATGAACCGGAGCCCAAGTCTAGCATGCTGTCTAGGAAGTTTACAATGGTGAGGTTAGTCTCAGTTGTTATTTTGAGTTCCATGGAGTGTAGGGTGCTAGTCAGGTCCTTTCCAAGTCTATCAAAGGTGTAACTGTTGGCTTCTCCGGAGATGGTCAGAGCGAGATCTCTGTGGAGACCAAAGAGGATTGAAGGGAACTTCTTCCCTAAGCTGTCCAGGTCACAAATGTTGACACTGTCATAAGGCACCCATTGCCACATCAAAGGAACCCTTGGGGTCAGGTTGTTTGACCCAGGTCAAACCTTTATTAAACAGCACCATTTATCTAACAGCACCCAATTCGACTTTGTCGACTTTTCCCCGTCTATATCAAAATGGTTACTCTGCTAGGGAGCTTCACTGACATTGCTAGGGGGCATCGCTTACATCATGCATGCCAAGAAAATAATGCTTTGTATATGAAAGAAGTAAGCATTTCAAATTATTTCAATTTCAAAGTAAAATGCCATTTCATGACTCACAAACTAAAATTTGGTCAGAGATTAAAATGTTATTTTGTGTATGGAGGAATTGAACATTTCATAATATAACAATTCCAAAGCAAAATGCCATTTTGTGACTCACTGACAATAATTCGGTTAATGAGTGATTAAAATATATATGTGTATATCAGATTAAATATACAACTGAAAGAGCTACTAACAGTTTCATGCCATCAGGATATTTGAACAGGAAAATTTATAAAATATGTCATGTACCTTAAAGTAATCTTTCAGACTCTGTGCGTTTATAAATATATATATAGATATATATGTGTGTATATGTGTGTATATGTATATCTGTGTATAGTGTGTGTGTATTATTTTACTTGTTTCAGTCATTTGACTGTGGCCATGTGGGAGCACTGGCTGAAAGGATCTTTTACTCAAAGAAGTCAACCCCAGGACTTATTCTTTGTAAGCCTAGTATTTGTTTTATTGGTCTGTTTTGCTGAGCTGCTAAGTTACAGGGATTTAGACACACCAACATCGGTTGTCAAGTGACGGTGGGGGTACAAACATAGACACAAACACACACACATAACTATATATATATATATATAATGGGCATCTTTCAGTTTCCATCTACCAGATCCATTTACAAGGCTTTGTTCAACCTGAAACTATAATAGCAGACACTTGGCCAAGGTGCCATGCAGTGGGACTGAACCTAGAACCATGTGGTTGGGAAGCAAACTTCTTACCACACAGCCACACCTGCATATATCATCATCATCATCATCATCATCATCATCATCGTCATTGTCATTTAATGCCCATTGTCCATGCTGGCATGGGTTGGACAGTTTGACCAGAGCTGACAAGCTATGAAGCTGCACCAGAGTCCAGTCTGACTTGATATGGTTTCTACGGCTGGATGCCCCTCCCAACCCCAATCGCTTTACAGACTGTGCTTGGTGCTTTCATGTGGCACCGCATGGGCGTTTTGGCATGGCACTGCACAGGTGCTTTCATGTGGCACCACCACGAGTGATTTTTCACCACCAGAGGGACTGGTTTTACAGTGGAAGGTAGCGTTCTTCAGGTTATTGAATGGTAAAGAAGAGCTGGTCGGTGTGTTGTGGGGGAGTCAGTGCAGAACGACCCTAATCATTGTTGAAGGGGCTGGGGGGGGGGCATCTGGTTGCATTGCATTGGAACATTTTGACATCCTTTGGGGTTTCGGGCAGAGAATTTTGTTTATCTACACCACCACCACCACCATATCCACCACAACTACAATCATCTCAACATTTACCATCACCACCAGCAACAACAGCATCAGCATCATCACAACCAGCAATATTACCACCACCACCACCCCTGTCCTTCAATTTATTCCCATGTCCCCACCCCCATGTAACTGATGCTCTTCATCCTTAACTCCCCACCCCCCAACAGTTGGAGATTTGTTAATAAATTTCTTTATTAGCTTTTGTATTTGTGTGTTTTCCCTTTATTCTTTCAAGAATCAGCCCTAAATTTTCGTCTGGAATTGGTAAATCTTTCACAGACATCTTGGGGTCCCTTCTCTCAGGAAACCAGCTTCGTGAAACGTCTCAAGACTTATCGCCATTACTTCTACTACTACTACTACGATGACGACAACTACTACCACCACCACCATCTACTACTACAACTACTACTGTTATTATTACTACTAATGTTGTTGTTATTGTTGTTGTCATTATTTGTTGTTGTAGTAGCAGCAGCAGCATTTTGTCGCAAATCCCGCAAAATGTTGAAATTAACCATAATTTAAAACAGCTGCAAAGTGAAACTATTTTTGGTTGCAAGTATTTACACAACACCCCAAACTGTGACCTTAATGAGCAAAGTGAAAACATCAATGGAAAAATATTAGCTAATCAGGCAAATTATTAAATTAACGAGTGCTCAAATTTTCCCATAATGCTCCGTAATTACCCCGAGATGTCAGTTTGGTAGAAACTGTAGAATGTTGCACTAAATACTTTACGATGTTCCAGTTTCTTCAGTGACTGTTTGAGGTATGGCTGTGTGCTGAGTTGCTTGTTTCTCAACCACATGGTGCTGGGTTCAGTCCCACTGCATGGTACCTTGGGCAAGTGTTTTCTACTATAGCCTCAAGCCGACCAAATCCTTGTAATTGGATTTGGTAGACGGAAATTGAAAGAAGACCATCATATATATGTGTGTGTGTGTATACATATATATGTGTGTGTGTGTGTGTGTGTGTACATACATATGTACATAAAATGCCATCCGCAAAAAAGACTGTCCTGAAATAAACTTAGAAAATCGCTCTGTTATGGAATACATTCATAAACACCAACTGAAGAAGGAATACTGGCGGAATATTTCTATCAAAACTTCTGTCAAATGTAAACATAACAGGTCGGATATTGTTGTTTGGGACAGAGGGGCAAAGGTATGTACCATCATAGAGGTCAGCTGCCCTGCAGATATTAAATATCTCTTTGAAAATCAAAGAAAATGAGGATATCTATGGACAACTGCTTCGAAACCTCCAGCTTCTATATCCAGACTATGAATTCATATTCATACCAATAATAATTGGAGCACTAGGTTTGGTTAGTAAATGCTTAAAGGAGAATCTGGATAAACTGGGATTTTCAGAAGGAGAAATCGAATGGCTAATTCGTACATTACAAGTGCAATCTGTGAGTGGAACAGTAAAAATATGCAACACTTTTCTCAAGTTCCAAATGTGAATTTGTCTGTGTTAACTACATTTCATAATAATTAAAAAATAGAAGAGGCATACATACATACATACACACACACACACACACATATATATAGATGCAGCATGGAATTTTGTCATAGAACAGCTCGTGGTCTCAAAGCGACGAAAATATTTTGACAAATTAAATTTAAATGTTGAAGTGAATCTAACGGTTTTTGTGTGTTTCTTAAATGGCTTATAAACACCTTCCGCGCTGCAATTGTTTTCGTTCCAGCACATGATCTGAGATCAGGTCACTTGCTATGCAAGTACATCTCCATAATATATATGTGTGTGTGTGTGTGTGTGTGTGTGTGTGTGTGTGTGTGTGTGTGTGTGTGTATGTATGTATGTATACATAAGATCATTATGCATATATGTATGTATGTGTGTATGTATGTCATTATTCAGTTTTGTTTCAAGATTTCTTGCCAATAGAGAAAGAGCCAGTTTCTAATAGCTAGATAGACGGACAGACAGACAGATAGGTAGGCAGGCAGGCAGGTAGGTAGATAGGTAGGTTGGTTGGTAGGTAGGTAGCCAGGTAGGTAAGTGGGTAGATAGATAGGTAGGTAAGTAGGTGGGTAGGTAGACAGACAGACAGATAGAGAGACGACAGATAGATAGATAAATAGGTAGATAGGTAGACAGACAGATAGATAGATAGATAGATAGATAGGTAGGTGGACAGACAGACAGACAGACAGATAGATAGATAGGTACATGGATAGACAGACTGACCGACAGACAAACAAGCAGGTAGAGAGTGTCAATTAAACATTTGATTCTTATCTTGATTTGGTTTCCTAGTTTCACTTTGTTGGAATGTTCAACACAGATGTTCTCAAGGATATTTACTCACACACAAACACACACACACATACACATACACATATTTATGTACGCTACAATATAACATCATAGCTGCAGCTTATCTCAGAAATCAATGAGGTGTTTATGAAAGCAAACTTATTAAACACATGTAAGAGAAGTTTTGATGTTTCAGACCAAAAGTTTATTTGCATCACAGAACTCCGGTAGCCATGCTGGGGCACCACCTTGAAGAAATTTTAGCTGGGTGAATTGACCCCAGTACTTGTTTTTTTTAAAATCTGGTATTCATTCTGTTGGTCCTGCTTGCTGAAACACTAAGTTATGGGGATGTAAATACACGAATACTGGTTGTCAAGTGGAGGCAGAGTTATGGGGATGTAAACACACCAACACTGGTTGTCAAGTGGTGGCACAAACACATTCACGCACGCACATACACACAAGGACACGGACACACACACACATATACAACAAGCTTCTTTCAGTCTCTGTCAACCAAATCCACTCACAAGTTTGGTTGGCCCAAGGCTGTAGTGGAAGACACTTGCCCAAGGTGCCACGCAGTGAGACTGAACCCAGAACCATGTGGGTGGAAAGCAAACTTCTTAGCTCACAAATGCTTCTGAAAATGCCAAGTCTGGTTGCATCATTGAGGAACATTACTGGTTCCGGACAAACTCTACAAACACAGAAGCATCACCAGTCAGTTTTGTTTGAGGTTCATGGAAGTATTCAGCCATTCAGTGTCTGAGTATTGTTAAGTTGCAGAGTTACATTTACCAAGTATTGTCATGCACAAACAAGACCAGTCTGATTCTCAGCCAAGTTTACCAGGAGGGAGGATCGTTTTCCTTTGGTCAGAAAAAGTAGGCAGTTTCTTCTGTCTTTTACCAATGGTGAAACTGAAACTGAAAGTGAAAGTATGATGGAGCAGATTGGAAATACTAAAGAGTGACATTTTTCTCTTCAGCTAAGCTTTCATCAACTTCTTCAGGTTCCACTCAAGGAAGCTGAAGGTGGAAATGAAGTGTAATCTTTCAGTAGATTTCATGAAAGTTTGGTGAGTCCTTTCTCCCCAGAACCAGAGTGTCCTCCCACTGAAATTTCCTCCCTGCTCAAGTTCATCTTGTGGCTGGACCTCCTCCTCCAAGCAATACACCTATTGGTCTAACACAGCCAGGAGGGGGCACTTACCCTTGGTAGTCAGAGTATTCCTGGATCAGTGAGGTTCCTTGATTGGACATTCTTAAATAACAAAATGAGACCTTTCAGTGGAAATACCCCTTAAATATCTTGAATGGATAGTTACTGAATTCCTTCACTTGAGGTATTTAATCAGCTGCTGGATAGGATCATCCCCAACCAGCTTTACCCCTACTTCATCTGTCCCCATTTTCTTGAAAAAAAAAAGAAGAAAAGATAGAAAAGAAAAACAAAATATAAAAGCAACAACAAGAACACCAAAAGTTACAAATTATTTCAAATAAGGCAGTAGGAAATTAAACCATTCTGTTGTTTAACATCTTTGAGACGTATGTTTAGTAAGAAAACCTGAGAGGATAAACATTTGGAGGGTGAAGTTAGTTAAGGAGACAGTTACATCTACACACACACATATGCACAAACACACACACGCATGCATACACTACATCAGCATAAACACGTTATTACGTACATCTGTACATTTTTATTAAAGTATATATATGAATAATATAGACGTGTACACATAGGTATACACCCACTTATTCATCATTTTGTGTGTGTGTATATATACATATATATACACACACACACATATGTATATACAACAAGTATATACATATATAAATGTTTATGTATATATGTATATGAATATATGTATGTTTGTGTATATATATATATATATATGTACACACATATATATATATATATATATATATATATATATATATATATATATATATATATATATATATATATATATATATATATATATATATATATACACACAAACATACATATGTGAATACTATAGATATATTCAAGTAGATCCACACCTACTCATTCCTTATTTTGTATATATACATACATATGCATGTATATATATGTGTGCATGTTTAGTCACACACATATATGCACACGATACCTACACACACACACACAGCATAAATATAAACACGTCCATGCAAACCTATAACTGTACATCTGTACATACATACATCTGTGAATACTACAGACTCATACACACTTCTTCGTGCATCACTGTATAGATGTATATGTATACATACACGCATATACACACATGTATTTATGTATAAATACAGCATCAACAGTGTTGTCAATCAGATTGAAGTCTCAACGTCTTCACGTGAAGAAGCGAAACAGAGAAACAAAGAGAGTGAGAAATTAGCAGACGATTTACTTCCAGCACCATTAGAAGAAATCCAAAAAAGCAGAAAAAAAAATAACGTTCCTTATTCCCACCAAAACTACTTCGTTTTCATCTTCTTCTTGTTCTTATTGACTTTTGGTAAGTACATCCTTTTTTTTTTATTGAATTTTTTTCAAATTATATCTTTATACATTTGCGGTTGTATCCTGAGAAGTTTGTTTCTTAACCACATAGTTCTAGGTTCGATTCCACTGCATATTACCCTTGGGCAAGTGTGCTGTAATATAGCCCTGGACCAACAAAAGCCATATGGGTGGATTTGATTGATGGAAATACATACATACATACATATATACAAAGGGGTATCTAAAAGAAACCAGAATTTTGGAATATTATTTCATTCACTTAGTTTTACATGTTTACACTTTTATCACCTTCACAGTATTCTCCATTTCAAACAATGCATCAGTCCACACGCGTTTTCCATTGTTGGAAACAGTCCTGGAACCCTTGCAAAGTGATACCTTTTAATGACTGTCATTTATTCCTTCACTTCTTCCATATCTGCAAAATGTTTTCCATTAAGGACTCTTTTCATTTGGGGGAACAGAAAACAGTCACAGGGAGCAGGATCGGGTGAATAGGGAGAGCGGATAAGCAGGGTCATGGCATTTTTGGCAAAAACTGTCTCACACTGAAGGTGATGTGCACAGGTGCATTGTTGTGATGAAACCACCACTCCCCACTTTGCCACAGGTCAGCGTGTTTTCATCTCACCACGTCTCGCAAACACAACAGAACAGCCTAGTAAAACGTCTGGTTAGCAGTTTGACCAGGAGGAATAAATTCTGTGTGGACAATTCCTTTTGCATCGATGAAACAAGTCAGCATTGTTCTGACATTGGACTTCACTTGAAAAAGATTCGGATCAACTTCCTTCAGTTCATGACATGCATTCAGTTGCAACTACTTTCGATCTTCCGTGAGCAAGCAAAGCACAAATTTTGCTGCAATTCATTGACAGGAGCTCCAGGACACACACCAGTCATATCAACAAGTTCATCAGTTGTTCAGTGATGGGATTCCGAGATCAGTTCATGAATTTTTGTGATGTTTTCTTTCGTTCAGGAGGTCCAAGGTCGCCCTGAACGAGGTTGGTCTTCAAGCAACAAGTGACCATTCCGAAAGCGCGGAAATCACTCATTGTGCTTTGATCATGGCAGCATCCTTGTAAGCTGTTTGTAGCATGACAACTGTTTCGGCTGCCATTTCCCCCAGCAGAAAACAGAATTTCACAAAAGCAAACTGTTCTTTCATTTCAGCCATTGCAAAAATCAAAGAACAGGGGAAGAAGCACTCTAAAATAAAGAAGCCCCACATAGCAGTACAACTTCACTCAGTGCTGCCAGTTGGCAGACTGATGCCTGAGGGTCACATCAAGTGGCTTCTAGTAATGGAAGCCTGAACTACAAAGGGCTTGTCCTATAGAAACCTTTTGGGTAGCTCCTCGTATATATACATACATACATATATATATAACTAGCAGAAATACCCGGCTTTGCCCGGGTTAAAGAGAATAATGAAATCTAAAAACGCCGTCTACACTACGCAACCCTCAACTGTTAGTAGCTACGATACCATATTTCTACATTAATAACTCTCCAATCCATGCCAGCATGGAACATAGACATTAAGTGGAATGCCAGTCTCTCATCTAGGAGGGCCTTGAAATCAATGTTACCAACTGGGGACTATGTGTGTCGCAGTGATAATAAAAAGACCCAAAGGAGGTCTGCAACGAAATAATTTTACTCAACACTTTGCAAGTGAATCAGTGGAGGCAAAGATGCGTCTCATTTACTTGACAATTTATGCACCACATTGCAGAAA
>NC_069004.1:33377494-33379803 GCF_001194135.2 Octopus bimaculoides
ATATATATATATATATATATATATATACATACATACATACATACAGGCATGGCTGTGTAGTAAGAAGCTTTAACATACGAATATAAACAAACTACAGAAGACTCCCATTGATTGAAATAAAAATGATTGAAAACAAGTTTTCTCACTCATAGAACCATTACATGTAAACCGCAAGCTAATTGTTAAAAACAGAAGTGTGATCTATGCCAGTAATATCCAGTACATCCGATAAACCATGACGTTTAAACTGCATGTGGATTGGTCAAAACTGTATTCCAAAAATTTGGCTTTTTGGAGCCAAGAGGTATAAAAAGAAAGAAGTCAGTGATTTTACTACAGTTGTCAGGAACTCAATTGTCAGTTAAAGACATTTTGAAATCTGATGATTGCTACGAACGTATCAAAGTGTTGATTGAACTTTATGAATTTTACAAAATATTTTTTTTAATGTTTAACACACTTCAACATTGTAAAAAAATTATTTTTTAAAAATATCATAATAAAAAAAAAACATGAAAACCAGACCATGTTTTAACTTTATGCAACTGATATATTATTCTATATACATTTACACAAGTAGCGTGCTTACCAACCACATGGTTCTGGGTTCAGTCCCACTGCGTGGCACCTGGAGCAAGTGTCTTCTACTATAGCCTTGGGCTGACCTAAGCTTTGTTACTAGAATTTGGTAGACGGAAATGGAAAGAAGCCCACTGTGTGTATGTGTGTGTGTGTTTGTTCTCCCTCCATTGCTTGACAACTGATGTTAGTGTGTTTGCATCCCTGTAACTTAGTGGCTTGGCAAAAGAGACCGACAGAATAAGTACAAGGCTTATAAAGAATAAATCCTAAAGGCAGTGCTCCAGCATGGCCGCAGTCAAATGACTGAAACAAATAAAAGAGTATAAATGTATGTATGTGTATATGTCTATATGTACATTAGTATATATATGGACACGCACACATGTATTTATGTATATAATGTGATGATATATATAAATATATATCATCATCATTTGTCATCCTTCTTTAACGCTGGCAGGGGTTGGACGCTTTGACAAAATCTGATGTGCTAAAGGATTTTGGTGCCCCTGTGTATATGTAATTCAAAGTATAAACTAATAAACCATAAAATAAATCTTTATTTTTTTAAATGAAACAAACATATAAATGAGCCATAAAATATAAGGCTGAAAAGATAATGACTTGGAGTCTGTGGTACAGCTGTTCAATCCGGAGAGAGTGCCACCGTATGTTAATGGATTAAAAAAAAATGTAAGCTATGCATGGCTGAAAGAACTCAGATCCTTTTCAGATCTGAGAACTCTAACGCACTGCTGAATTCTAGATCTGAAATTTTCAGTGGTTGTAAGCATATGACAAAGTTCTTGTTGACAAATTGGAATGTGCCATCCTTTCTGGATCGAACAACTGTACCACAGATTCTAAGCCACTATATTTTCAACCTTATATTTTAAGGAGAAATAACTCTAATTACCCCCACTTCCTTTGCTTCTTTCTATTTTCTTTTTCGCTCTCAAGTCTTTCAACCTTTCACCTTTTATATCTACTTCTTTCTCACCTTTTCTCTCAACCTATCATCCCATTTTTAGTGTGTTATGCCATGTGGGCAGTGCCTGATGATCGTGCTAGGACACCACATGTGTTAAAAAACACTGTTTGGCATGTTCTCAGCACATGAAACTAATAGTAGCATATAAAAAACACATATTGTGTGTATTAAATAATATTTATCTCTCGCCAGATGGAGAACTTTTTTGTGTGTGTGTGTATTTATGTACATCTATGTATGTTTGTGTCTCCTTGCCTTGACAATGCAGAATACTTGTCAAATGAGTGTCACCCAAACAATGCCATTCATTTCCAATATTCTGCAAGAACATGTTTGGCCACGGTGGGGAAATGATCATCTTACTTGAAAACAGGTGAGTGTTGGCAACAGAAGAGCATCCAGCCATAGAAAATCTGCCAGCATGCAAAAAATGGAAGTTAAAATGATGATGATGATGACGATGACAACAATGACGCCACCGTCAACAAGGATATGAAAGCTAGCAGATTGAAACTTCAAAGTCACTGTCACCCCCCCTCTTCTTATAAACATAAAATAAATGTGTATAGTTTAACATTAGCTTGTTTTTGTAATATCTCAGCATAAAAATAAACATTAATATATATATATGTATGTATACACACATACACACGCATATATATATGCTTACATATATATTATATATATGTATACATGCATGTGTATAAATATATATATATATATATATATATATATA
>NC_069004.1:33381206-33383405 GCF_001194135.2 Octopus bimaculoides
TGTATATGTATGTATATATACTTCATTGCTTTCATAACCCTATTCAGTTATTTTTCCTCTGGGAAGCTATTTCTAGAAAAATTACAAGTCTGGAGTAGTTTAAACATTAGAAATAATTGCTGAATCATTAAAAGAGGACACAAAAATATGTACGTACACACACACACACACACACATACACGTATTACAGAGTGCACAAAGTAATTATGTTACCCTGTCTCACGCCCATCTATTTTCTTCCTTCTGGCTTTCATTAAT
This sequence comes from Octopus bimaculoides, assembly GCF_001194135.2. Lineage (NCBI taxonomy): Eukaryota > Metazoa > Mollusca > Cephalopoda > Octopoda > Octopodidae > Octopus > Octopus bimaculoides. The sequence continues at coordinate 33,381,465 of NC_069004.1, forward strand.
TTACCAAAAAAGAAACAAGAATATTAATTGCGGAACAGTTGCGAAAGTGTCAACCAAGTATTCTAGGTCATTCTGTGGTTGTCGTGGTTGAAGCTAAAAGAAACCTGGCGCGTGTGTATATATATGTGTGTGTGTGTCGTCTATGTGTTTGTCTCCGACCACTGCTTGACAACCAGTGTTGGTGTGTTTACATCCCTGTAATTCAATGGTTCAGCAAAAGACGCCAGTACAATAAGTTCCAGGCTTTACAAGAAAATAATAAGTGCTGAGATTGACTTGTTCCACTCAAATCCTTCAAGGTAGTGCCCCAGCATGGCCGCAGTCTAATGAGTGAAACAACTAAAAGAATAAAAGATGGAAGAATGTTTACAGACTTCATAGATCTTCTCCAACAGGTGAAAGACATTCACACACACAAATAGGTAAAATGAATTCAGTGTATGGATGAAACTTCTAATTTCACCGCAGTTGGATCATTCATATTCCCAACAGCAGTCATGTAGAATAAAATGTCTTGTCCCAGAATAACAGTAAAACCCCTGCAGTTAATTTGAACTCATGTACTCCAAAGAAGATTTTGCTGTTATTTTTAGTAGGTTCAGTAATCATGTAGTGATTATTTCATTGGTTGCCAAACTCTGTGCCAACTTTGACCCAGCAGTCCAGCTGTTATAATTCTCTATTTATTCAGGCATAGCATATCATGGACTACATTACCCAATGTGTGGTTCCCCCTTTAACACAGTGGGAAGTGATTTGAGGGAGATTTAACTGTTGCTTAACCTGATATAAACCCTGATCCAACAGATCTATGTCTGGCCTTATGAAAATGTTACCTTGCTTGGAAACAGGTGAGAGTTGGCAACAGGAAGGGCATTCAGCTGTAGAAAACCTTCCTTTCTGCCTCAATGAATTCCATCTGAGCTATGGTGATGATGATGATGATGATGATGATAGTGCCAAAAGTAATTCTACTATCAACACTAGGGTGTGATTTAATGGAGATTCAGCTATCATTTCTAGGAAGTCAAATGACCATGTAGAGGCTCCTTCGTTGGCTTAGTAAGCTTGACATGTTGAAACTGGAGATGTCTAAGATCAGAAGGCCTCTTATGTCAGCAAACAGATTTTTCAAACGTTGCACATGTTATTTACTTTACTCCCACACAATGTATTTTGACAGTCTACACCCAAAAGAGACAGGCCTACTAAGAAAGAAAAAGAAAAAGAAGAGAAAACAGGCAGAGAAAGAAGAAACAGTAACAGACAGATGTTGGGGGGGAGGAGATGAGGGCAATATGTGTTTAGAAAATTGGATTGTTTAAGTTTTTTATACATAGATAACAAACAGGATGTTGTATACACTAAATTTTATATACACACAGCGAGTGTTTTGGAATTTGAGTTACTCAACACAGCAAGTTATATTATCATAAACAATGTTTCCATCGTGTGGTTGTAAAAAAAAAGTGATGTGCAGAGAAAAATGTTTAAATCTGTTTTGTTATTGAAAAGCCTGAATGCTTCTGAAAAGAGAAAAAGAAACAGACAGTAAATTTAATATATGTTAATGCAGATGTGTGCAGCAGATTTCAAAGAGTGTTTGATAAGCATCAAGATTTGCATTCAGCTCAACCTTCTGGCCAAGACAAAAGCATGAGAGCTGAGAGAACAAGATAATGTAGATTCATTTGGCTGCCATCAAGTAAACTCTGTTGCTGAGCTAAATCACTGCTGTATACGGTTTTCTAAACATGATGCAAGCATCATGTTATAGAGAAGCTCACTTCCAAACCTCTTGGTTATAGGTTCACTCCCATTGTGTGACACCTTGGGCAAGTCTCTTCTACCATAGCTCTGAGCTGACCAAAGCTTTGAGAGTGAATTTGATAGATGGAAACTGAAAGAAATCCAGCATATATATATATATATATATATATA
>NC_069004.1:33383495-33391910 GCF_001194135.2 Octopus bimaculoides
TGGGAAGCCAGGAGGCTGCACCAGGCTCCAGTCTGATTTGGTAAGGTTTCTACAGATGGATGCCCTTCCTAACACCAACCACTCTGTGAGCGGGTGCTTTTTATGTGCCAGGGGAGGCTGGCAACGGCCATAATCGGTTGGTGCTATATACGTGCCACCAGCACGGAAGCCAGTCAAAGTGGCGCTGGCATCGGCCACATTTGGATGGTGCCTTTTATGGGCCACCAGCACGGTTATCACAACTACAATTTCCATTTGATTTTCATTTTGATGTTGATGTACTTGACTCAATAGGTCTCCTCAAGCACAGCAGGTGACCCTACGATCCAAGGTACTTTTGAATGGGCTGGGGCTGGTTCTGTGAAACTGGTGTAGGATACAGCCGTGAACTCACTTTATTTGCCGGGTCTTCACAGTCACAGCACATCTGCAGCGGTCTCGGTCTTTCACCATTGCCTCTGTGAGGTATTATATATATGTATATATATAATAAGAATAAAAGGTTGCACAGGAAGATGACAAGGGAACTCATGGAAAACATACACAAAAGATGTAGACACACACATCACTCATCAGTTATTGACAAAAGATCATTATAATTTCGCTCCTGCTTGAAATAAATAGTCCAGCATCCGTGAGGAAGGGTTATCTCCCTTAGACCAGCTATTTGTGACCTGGGAGAGGGAAAACGAGGTATTTATTTCTGGGCTGCTTTTTGGATTATAAGGAACCTCCTGGGATTAGTCAGCAGACAGGGAATCTCGTGCTTGCAGCAGGCAGTGCTTGGAATGGATAAATGGTGTGAAGACAATTTCATGGCTTTCAGACAATTTCTGCCACCACATCACCCCCAACATCTGGCCACCTAACTCCCCAGACTGCAACCCCCTTGATTATTATGTATGGAGCACAGTTGAGCAAGAGACCAACAAAACTCCTTGTAACATTAAAGATGAACTGAAGGCAAAGACTATGGCAGCATTCACCAACTTAGACAAGGAGACCATCCCGAAAAATTGCAGGAGATTCCGAAGTCATCTGGAGGCTGTGGTTGAAGCCAATGGCGATTTTATTGAGTGGACTGAGTGGCAAGAGCACAGGTGAATTCTGGCATGGTTTTAACAGCTAGATGTGCTTGTGTGTATGTTTGTGTCTGTGTTTGACTCCACCACTACCACTTGACAACCAGCATTGGTATGTTTGCATCCCTGTAACTTTGCCATTTGGCACAAGAGAGACCGACAGAATAAATAAGCATCAGGCCTCAGAAGAAAAAAATTAGAACTGGGATCAATCTGTTCAACTAAAATTCGCCAAGGCGGTGCTCCAGCATGGCCACAGGCTGATGTCTGAAACAAGTAAAAGTGTAAAAGAGTAAGCAGCTGGCTGATATGAACTGTCTAAATAGATAGAATGGTCACAGCTGGACTGTCTCTGATCATAGATCAGCAAAAAGGCGGTTGACTTGAGGCTAAAAAAACAAACAATAACAACATTACTATCCTCTCTCTTATATATATATATATATTTTTTTTTTTTCTGTCATTGCAGTTGCACTTTTTGACAATGAAACTGCTGCTTACCATTCTGTTTACCATTCTGTGCCTGCAGGTGCAGGCACAGAGACAATGCTTCCACGATTCACGTGTTAACTGCGTCAGCAAGTGCCTCATGTGCCTGATCCTTGGGAAGAGATGTCCAGTGGACGCACCAATCAAAAATGGCACAAATGCCTGCTGTGAACATTGTAGAACTAGAATGTATCGCCTGCCTGAAGGAAATCCTGACATCGTTGTCTATGGACTGGCAACGTGTCGTAATGTGCCCGACTTTCATAAATGCCGATCCAATTTCTACGAAACAGTTCGACCATTTTCTTACCAAACATTCTTTAATGTGGACTGCAAAAAATAATTGAAATTTGTGTGTGATTGTCTGCATGTGTGTGTGTGTGTGTGCATGTGTGTGTGTATATATATATGTATATATATATATATATATATATATATATATATATATATATATATATACATATATATATAAGAGAAAATATAATTTCATCAAAATATGCTACCGGTTTCAATCATTTTAGTCATAGTGAAAGATGATTTAGTCTTGCTGTAAGAGAAGGGAAAATATAATGGCATAAATTAAGTAAATCTTTTATAATATCAGTTCCAGAAGCTTGCATGTTTTTCTTTCAATATATATATATAAGCGATGCTGCTTACCAAAAACCACCACATATATACATATATAGTTTGTATACGTTTGTATGTATATGTGTATATATGTATGTGAATGTTTTGCTTTTTATTTCTGATTTGTAAAACCAAAATAAATGAAAGAACTTTTGACAATAAATGGTAAGAATTGAACCACTCAAAGACAGAAATCATCTTGTCATTTATTTCATCTTTACCAATATATTTTCGTTTGTTATCATTTACTTTGTTCCAACATGGCCATCCACCCAAAAATTAAGTCACTCGCTTTTTTTCTCTTTTATTCAGTTTGTTTGCATGCTTACTCCAGTATTCATTCCGATATCTCAGGATATGGACGCTAGGAAGATCTTATCCTATATATATAGCACCATATGTAATGTGAGAATGCTGTGGTGTTTCTGTTGTCAGTATATCAAAACATTTCTCCTTTCTTATTTCCTCCTACTACAGGTTTTTTTTCTGTAACCAACTCAGAAGGAAACAATGAAAGGCTGTCAATACATTGTCGTCAGTTTGCTATTTGCTGCGTTGGTGTCTTCGGTGTCCTGCCAATGGTTTTACAACAATCAACTGAACTGCTTTGCCCGTTGCATGACTTGCCTTATGACCGGGCTCGACTGTGAACCTCACCATCCATTCCCATCAGGCTATGAAGAGTGCCAGTTCAACTGCATATTAGAACACGCGACCGTTTATCAAACCCTTTCAGCAATTCAAAACGGTTTACATGTTTGCAGGGAGAGAAAAACAAGAGACCTCAACGTTCTTAACTCGTGTGTCCGTCATCAAATTAGAGTTATGTTCCCAGAAGTCTATGTGCAGTTAACTTGGATGCCTCAAACCAGAACAGCATACTGAAAAACTTGCTGATTCTTTTTTTTTCATTTTGAATGTAAAATTGCATGTAAAATTGAAAATATCAAATTAATTTTGAAATATATTTCAAAGCTACTGAACACAAAAAGATATTTCCTTTTAAATATGTTGTGTGTCAAAATAATTATGAAAGACATGTACAGCAATTAACAGAAAGGAAAATAAACAGATATGGATAAACTCATTTCATCAGCCAGGTTTTTATTTAAAGTCATTATGATTTCAGTCCTGGAAAACAGGGAATCACTTATCAGTGTTAGTTTGTTTTAAGCCATCATAATCTAACAGTTAAACATGAGACCTATAAAAATAAGTATCAGACTTAAAAATAAATAGTCGAGTTGATTTTTTTTCAACTAAACCTTTAAAGGTAGAGCTTCTGCATGACTGCATTCCAACGACTGAAACAAGTAAACAATAAGAGAATAAGAAATATGTGTGTGTGTGTGTGTGTTATATAAATGTACACATACACATATACATATATATATAACTGACCCAATAGTTCAATCATTGGTGGAATGGTCTGATTCTCAGCATCCAATCAAATGGGCCAAACGTTGTTATGAATATTGATTTATTGACTACATCAAATACATGGTAGGGGCCACCAAATACAGAAGGGCTGGGCAAGATAGCCAACTGGTGTTAACTTGACTTCAGTTCAGTGAAGCAAGCAATGGATCAGAGGCAGCCATTGAAGTAGTTGATTGAAACCATGCAGACACAAACACACACATACAAACTCAAATTGCTTACTAAGTACATGAATAATTTAGATTTATTTAATTTTTATTTTTTCTTTATCTGTCACCCTTTTCTTACATCTTCAATAAATTTATGGCTTTATTTCACAAGAAAATGTAATGTATAATTTGCATATTTTTTGTTTTTTAAAAAACACTTGCATTCAGTCATTGATGTTTCATTCATAATTCATTGATCAGTAGGACTGGAGTGGTTAATATCCACATTACATGTATGCTGGACATTACCTTACTTAACCACAATTCACAGAAGATTTTTACATCTACACAATATATCTTTCCCATCTCTCTCTTTGCCAGAAATGCTTTCTCCTTTACCTTCCAGAGAGTAAATGACAGTGTGTAGTTAATGGACCTTAGTTACTTCATACTGAAGAGATTCAGTTATATCAAAATAGCAGCTATATACGAATATTAAGGCCATTTTAGTTGAAGCAAAAGAAACAAAAAAATGAAAAGAAAAGGAAAACTGGTGGTAGGGGTTGTGGTGAGAGGAACATAAAGAATCTCAGTTCAGTTCTAACTGGTCTTGATGGATAGTATAGTATGAAATAGCAGCCAGACAGTTTAATCTCCATCCAGCAAGAATATACAAAAATGGAAAAATATACAAAACTTGTTTGAGGTAAAAAAAATTAACTGAGGATACAAAAAGAAGTTTTATTTTGCATGGCAGGATTACTTTGCAAATATTTTACTTACATCTAAGAAATTTCTCTCTTTCTCTCTCTTTTCTATTCTGTTAAAGTGTTTAATGATTTAGGATGTAAAGAAAATTTACATCATGCTATTATATCCTTATGCCTCCAGCATAGTAGTACAGTTGATATTGTCAACAATAAATGAAGAATACACTGTTAGAGTGTTATAACAATACGAAATAGAAACAGCAGCAGTGACAAACATGCAATGAACCAACAATCACTATTTCCAGCACACTAATCCAAACTGTAAACTGCACCTGGAACATCGAAGACCAAACTATGAACTGCTGACTATTGCCAGACCACTACTATTTATACGTAGTGGTCCTGTTTAATCTCATCAGAGCGTGTTGTACTCTTGCCACAATGCACACACACACACACACCAGGGGGATCCAGGATTTTTTTCGAGGTGGGGAGTTTTGAAAAAAATACTATATAAGGAGGGAATCACAATTCGTAACAAATGGACCCATTTTTCTGTATTCTGACTTTGTTGTAGCAGACCGTATGAAAGAGTAATGGTGTGGAACTGCTAGAAATAAAATAACAATGTTATAATATTTGCAACGGCTCAGTTAGAAAGGGTGTTGCCTGGGTAACTAGGACAACACCCCTGCATCCACTACTGCACACACACACACATGTTACACTGTGAACTATTTCTGTTCTTCTCTCTGTTTAAGTAACTTTATAGAATGTTGAATTCAGCTTACTTAATTTATGTCCTCAGTTATATCATACTGAAGGCTTCAAAGAAGAATGGCAAACAGTGACTAAAAACGTTAAGAAGTTTATTTTGTACAAAAGAAGAAAAAAAAATGGAAAATTAAGATTAAAAATTGAATATGGATGTTGTTCAACTAAGTTTAACTTAGAAGTGATTCTCTCCCTTTAATCGGAAACATATCAGAGGCCAACCACATATTCAAATAGAAATATAATTAAAGAGCACTGAGAGAGTGCAAACCTCCACTAAGGCAACGCCAATGTCCTCTCAACGAGTAGTCAGAGATGATTTTTAAAATGAGAATATCTGAAATAAACTCGACTGCTCTCACAAATGAGAATACTAAAAATGAACCTGACCACTCTCAAAATTTTTTTTTAAAAATAAAAAAAAAAGGAAAAATAATCCAGAATCCCTGTCTGGTACCGAATCGATCCCAAAATCTAATCAGTTCGTTACAGTCATGAGGCCAAACATCCCTGAAAATTTCATCCAAATCCATCCAGCGATTTCTTGAAAAAACAATACCTCTGCCTTCGCTAAGGCAGAGGTAATAAATCCAATAAAATTATTTGATATATTTTATCCCATTAAACTTAAATGTAATTCACTAAACAAAAGATATAACTGGAAAGACAGCTCTCTTTCTAGCAAAATACATAAATAACTCATAAACAAATAGCGTATTTTTATCTTATTTCCTCTACAAAACCAAGAACAAAAAGTGTTCAACTATTATATAACCCACAGTATTTGAATACAGCCTTTATTTAATATTAACTCTTCAGCATTTAAACTGGCCATTTCCAGCCCAAATATTCTATCTGTTTTGTGTTCAAACAGACAAGATCTGTCCAGTCACACCTACCCTACAATGTCATTCTGAAAATAAACAATCACATTATCAAAGTCTTGATGTTACAATACAATACATGATTCCCTTGAAACAACATGAATAAATGAACAAAATATTCATTGTATTTGGCAGAGAAATCTGAATACTAAAGGTTTAACCAAACAGGATTCATACATATTTCATAATATCTATTAAATACACAAATTCAGACTGAGCAGACAACAACATACAAAGATCACACAACCAGAGGAACTCAACTCAGGGGAGAAAGTATTTCTCTATAGTAAATTGATGTATAAACATGAAGTATTCAGGAGCTCAATTATTAATACATCATTAAACTCCAATAAATTATTAGAATGCAATAGAGAGAGACACTAAATACAATTTCACAGAAAATAATTTTCAAAAACAGATGCAAACATGTCTGTACATTTTAAAGATAATATGGAATTCTGGGATATGTATGAAAGTGTTAACATCTACAATGAAAATGTAATGAAACAACTAAATATTTCTTATTCATAGCTGACCAATTAAACATGTTAGAAGGACATTATGTATTGTGTCCACTGCTAACATAACTTTAAGGCATTTGTTACTATATTCCAGTTGAAATACACTGACTTTGTGCCAATTAATTTTGAAAATAAGGTAGAATTTAGTAAAATAACCTGGTCGTTATTAAGTTGGTAATTAGAACATAAATTAACTTGAAATTTCTCTGAAAGGTTTTAATTTAGATCACTTTAACCCTTTTGTTGACATAATCCTGTTGAAATATGCAGACTTTGAAATAATAAAGAATTTAGTCAAATAACTGATTGCTAAGCTGATGATTAGAGCATAAATAAACATGAAATTTTGATGAAAGATTTTAATTTAGATCATATGGAACCATGGGTAGCCTTGGACAGACTGGTATCAGAAGCTGTCATAGTAAAAGCTATAAGAGATTGGTAATTCTTTGCCAAATTTACAACGAATGTCAAACTCGGAATGGAAACAAGGATATGTTTACTGCAACTGTTTAGGGGGTACTTTAGGGGTGGAATAATAAAAACCGCTCATTGTCTTCGTATTATATATAAAAACATTCCTAATGTATTTCATTTTTATTTTCCTGGAAATAAAAATATGACAATAACTTTTCTTTGCCCAAATGTGTGTGTGTGTGTGTGTGTGTGTGTGTGTGTGTGTGTGTGTGTGTGTGTGTGTGTATGTATGTATGTATGTATGTATGTATGTATGTATGTATGTATGTATACAAAGATAGATAGACAGACAGACAGGTAGAGAGAGAGATACATACATACATAACAAATAATATATAATTATATGCATATATCCATACATATATGCACATACCTACATCTATATGTATACATACATCCATATATGGGTACAGGACATCACAAAAAATGTTAAACCCAATGAGAAATGAAAACATAAAGAAGACAGAAAACGAACTTTTTTACGAACAACGAAAAAAACAGAGAAACGAGACATGCAACATAAAGAATATTTCCCTTCTTCAGTTGTCCCTGTTCCATCTACTCCGCGTTTCGAAGGCAAGGACAATACGCGACTTCGTCGGAACAGTCCTTCCCGCAAAGCAAATTAAATAAAATTTGGAATTTTTTGCAAAGGGTGAAAGTGTAAATAAGAACAGGACAGTGAGAACAAGACAGTAAAAACAAGACAGAACAGTGAAAACAAACGGTAAGGACTGTTAGGCCAAGACGATAGAAAAATTATTATTTTGAACGCGAAGTTAGATGTGAATGAGAGACAAAAAAATTCACGTCTTCTCTATAGGAAGGCAGGAAGTAGATACATACATACATTTATCCAGACTATGAATTCATATTCATACCAATAATAATTGGAGCACTAGGTTTTGTTAGTAAATGCTTAAAGGAGACTCTGGATAAACTGGGATTTTCAGAAAGAGAAATCGACCGGCTGATTCGTACATTACAAGTGCAATCTGTGAGTGGAACAGTAAAAATATGCAAGACTCTTTTCAAATTCCAAATGTGAATTCGTCTGTGTTAGCTACACCTCAAAGAGATGGAGCCTTGTATCTTTGTTGGAAAGTGGCTCCCTCCTCAATGGAAGATTTATAATAATTAAAAAAATAGAAGAGACATAAAAGATATATTCGTATAGAGTCTGGCGAGCTGTTCACAAGGCTTTGGCTTTGTGGATACGAAACCTTTGGTACCTATGTCCAAAATTTTAATTCTTGTTA
>NC_069004.1:33394490-33396412 GCF_001194135.2 Octopus bimaculoides
ATGTGGAGATTACAAAAGCTTGCCAAATTGTCAGTCATAACAGTAGTTCCTGAAAAAAATGTTTTGTCTGATGACATTCTCCAACGTCTCTGTACTCCTATCGGGTACACGTTGAAGAAATCCTTTTCTGGTTGTGGAGTCATAACATCCGACAACCCAAGTTTTGCGACACATTCTTCCTACATTGTTCTTGCTATTGAAGAACAAGCTTTGCATCGATCTCCACTATATGATCCGGACCACCAAATGGGAGTTTTGTCCTGCAGCAGTTTTGCCGAACAAACATCTCTACATAATTGGTACTACTGAACGGCAGTTTTTATATCAATGCAATTCATACTTGCAGATATCGTCACAGGTAATTCGAAAATAAAATCAAACACTAAATGAAAAATTACATATAATGGTAGCTAGAGTTTTCTGTAACTGTACCTTTCCTGATGGAAAGAGGTTGTTTTTTTTTACATTTAGCGCACTTTCTATTGACAAACCCGTCAATAGAACGACTAGAATTTTGAAAATTCATTGAATGTGTGCAAGCAGACGGTTTTTTCATTGGCAATATGTTTTGTCTTCAGATAATCTATAATATTCTCTGGTGCAAAGTACAGTAAAATTTCCAATCTGGGTGTACACAATGTAAAATAAATTCAGAAAAAATAGCAACAGCTGCTTCTTTTTAAAGGGTGCAAATATTGTGAAGAAGATGATGATGATTGTGGTAGCTTCTTGGTTTCAATTAGAGTTTACGGAAATAATGTATGGACTTGTGCGATGTTAATCCTTCGAATTTATTTTTAATTGTGATAATGAAACGATGGGTTCAGTCCTTACCGCCAAAATTAATTTATCTTGCAAACGAACCCACACACACACATACACAATTTCAGGAGCATAGCAACAGTTGCTTCTTGTTGTGAAGAAGATGATGATGATGATGATGATTGTTGCTGATGGGATGGTTGACACACACACGCGCGCGCGCGCGCGCGTCTACACAGACGCACGTAGATAAACATAGATGAAGTCCCATTTCGGAAGTATGTTAAAGTTTTAACAGACGTATGACGGAGAATTATTCAATACCGTGTTTGCTTCTATGAGATTCGCTTACCTTTAAAGCGAAAAAACAAGACCGACGTATACAACAGGTATGTATAACATGCTGTTTCCCTTGTTTCAGCCGTTCATTTTCTGTGAACTGCAGAGATTGTTACGCTCGCGCACCCTTTATTGCAGAGTCGGGTGGGGTGCGTGGATCAATTTCGGAGTTTTTCAGGGTTCATATGTGCCTTATGCATTCCAAAACCCGAGTTGTCGATTTTCATGTATGGAGTATCAAAAAGATTCAGTACTATTTCCACTAAACTTTATTTTCACTGGCATATTTGAATCACAAAACTTTAAAATTATAATCTTTTCCATAATTTATCTATCGTAAATATTTTATACAACGACCATGATGACGTCACATTTTCTATATGAGTGCGTACCTTAAAAGACATCTATCATCACTGTCACTCACTCTATCTCTCTCCCTTTCTTTCTCACACACGTGCGCGCACAGACTCACAAAATCCTAATTATGCTCTAACATCATGGTTCTATGCAACTGATGCAATATCACTCTTTATGGAGGACCTCTCCGTTTCCACGGTAAAAATAATACTGCCATTACATTTTTCATGGAACACGGTGTCCTGCCATTTACCCACGATTATCCGACATGTAATTTTCCATGTATTTTGCGCGAGGAAACGAACATGTGGCGTCGCCAATCCAGAAGGGAGTGTGGATATTCTGAATCTTTATTGAAGAACTCCTTTCTGGAAAACACCCATGTTCCGCCTTGGAAGATTTTGCTTTTCGTGAATCGCTTCCTCAGCTCAGCTTGGTCACAGATTAATCGAAGGAAATCTCGG
>NC_069004.1:33396422-33399473 GCF_001194135.2 Octopus bimaculoides
TCCAGTTGCTAGAAAGAGCAACCAAATCTTCCTAACAAAAAGAAAAATGAAATTTCCGTCTTCAAAATAATAATAATAATAATAATAATAATAATAATAATGCAAGTTTATATTATTTTATAATGTTTGCTTAGGAATTCATTACTTCTTAAAAAAGAATAAGACAAAATGGTCATGACTGGAACACCTTTTCTCGCAGATCCATTACTATCAGAGCTATCCCGTGGTTAAAACAACATTCTTCACTGAATGATGAAGCTGCTAAAATTAAAGAAATGTTGACTAGCATAATTTATTTAGATTTTTGTATGAAATAAATAGAAAATGTTATGGGGACTCGGTACATATTATGGCTAAATCTTTTTTAACTAAGCAGTTTAAACTTCGGATACTGGTTGAATGTGTCAGAGGTTTTTTTCTATTATGTACGTAAAAAAAAAGTTTGGCTACTTTTTCTAGCAGGTCATGCAACCACATAGAGGCTCCATCATTGGTCTGTCTCAGTAATAATTTTATTGTTATTTAGCATGAAATCAACCCTGATACAGCAAACCTATGTTGCTATAAAAACATCTTTGGTTATTAAGAAGGGTTTTGTTGGGGGTTTTCTCAATGGACCCGGAAGTTGTTATTCGCAAACAGCAGCAGTAATTTTCTTCAGATGAATACACGTTATTGATAGGTTAAAATTAACCAAATATGACAACTTTAACACGAAATAACTTCTAAAATACAAAATTTTGTCCAAAACGTTAAGAGTAAACCCTGTTCTATGTCACACATTCTACCGGTATCTAAAGTTTCAAAGTGTTTAGCTAAAAAAAATTTTTTAAATCTGGCCGTCAGACTGAAAAGTTCCCAATATTTGTTTAAACTTTATGGTGCGAATTTTTGAAAAAAATTTATATATCATCAAAATACTTTTTGTTTTTTTACAGTTTTGCAGTAGAAGTCAATTCCAAGGCAGACAACAATGTATGGAAGTTATGTAGATATGCCATGAAAACGATTGGATGGTTACGGTTCTACGATATCTTCTTGATTTGTTTTGTTGTTTGAAATAAAATCACACCCAAGTAATTGAAAGATGTATACAATGCAACAGTTGAATCTGTATATATATATATTTCTTTATTGCCCACAGGGGGCTAAACACAGAGGGGACAAACAAAGGGATTAAGTCGATTACATTGACTCCAGTGCATAACTGGTACTTATTTAATCAACCCTGAGCTTTGTGTGGGCTTATTGAAAGTTTGAGAAGTCACATTGCTTATAAACTTCCCCTTGCAAACATGAGCCCCTATGTAGAATTTCAGCTATCAAGGTGCAAACCCATAGCCTACAACTTGTCACACCTAGAATTCTCTTATTCTTTTACTTTCTATTATCTGTTTCAGTCATTTGACTGCGGCCATGCTGGAGCACCGCCTTTAGTCGAACAAGTTGACTCCAGGAGTTATTCTTTGTAAGCGTGGTACTTACGCTATCGGTCTCTTTGCCAAACCGCTAAGTTACGGGAACGTAAATACACCAACATCGGTTGTCAGGTGATGGGGTGGGGTGGGGATGAACAAGCACAGACACACAAATACATACATACATACTAAAATTTGCCCTGTTTATAATTATACCATATGTTATATATTTATCATATCATACCTTGATACTGTGTGGACTAAGATCCCCGTTGACAGGTCACTGGTATTCATGGTGTTTAACACTTTCGGTATGCAAATTAGGGATTCCTTCATAGAGTAACTTGTGCATTTGTTGAGTATATAAACAGTTTGGCTGCTTCTTTCTCTTGAGTCTGTCAGAATGATGTAACCACCTCTGATGAGAACCCAATAAGATTTAAAAACTTATTAAGGTTGTTAATCCTGTTTTTTTCAGTCTGTGGAAAAATGGCTAAAATTTGCCCTGTTCATAATTATAGCATATGTTACGCATACTCTCTATATATATAATGGGCTTTTTTCAGTTTCTGTCTACCAAATCCACTCGCAAATCTTTGGTCAACCCAAGGCTATAGTAGAAGACACTTGCCCAAGGTGCCACACAGTGGGACTGAACCCGGAACCGTGTAGTTGGGAAGCAAGCTTCTTACCACACAGCCACTCCATTTAATTTTGCAAGTTAAAACCACTGGCAAATAATATTACCATATTTGGCAATATGAGTTTCAAATTTTGGCACAAGGCCAACATGTTGGTGGGGGGAAGTCAATTACATCGATTTCCCCAGTGCGTAACTGGTATTTATTTTATTGACCCTGAAATCTGAGCTCAGATTGTAGAGAAAGACGAAATACCGCTAAGCGTTTTGTCTGACATAAATTGTTGATTTATTGGAATAATTTTTGTCTCCGGACAAAGTAGAACAATCACCCGGTTTCACCTGGTACCAACTTCAAATGAGAAACATTACAATACCGAGACTCAATATTTTCCCAAACTTGACATGCCATTAAGTCAGGTTGTCTTGAGACGAGAAGACAACTCTACACATGTGTTTCTGCCTCAACGAGCATCACCAGCACAGCAATTGTTCTAATTTATCCTCAGCGGATGAAACATTAAGGCACCAAAAGAAGAGAAGAACACATTTATGGTGGAAGTAAAAAGCTGAAATGGGAGGAGAGTGAGAAATAACGGAGAGTGACCGGTGGCATGAGTTAAGCTAAACGAGGGTGATGTCATCTACTTGTTATGCCTCTGTGTGTGTGTGTGTGTGTTATCTTTATCTACATGTATGCCTGTACAAATATAGATATATATGTATGTGTGTGTGTAGGTATGTGTAAAGAAGGAAATATAGACAGAGTGACAGGCAGACAGAAATAGATAGGTAGACAGGCAGACAGATAGATAGAGAGATAGATAGATATGTTTCTTTATTAGCCACACAGGGCTGAACACAGAGGGGACAAAATAAAAAGTAGAGCTTGGGAGGGGATAGATAGATAGGGAAACTTTCCACATTCTCTTTCTATCTTTCTTTCTGTCTGTCTCTCTCCCTCTCTGTTTGTCTCTCTCTCTCTCTCTCTCT
>NC_069004.1:33402355-33411820 GCF_001194135.2 Octopus bimaculoides
TATCTATCCATCCATCTGTCTGTCTATCTATCTATCCACTATATATATATATTGCTTAGTCATTGTGAAACCAATAACTCGATGTAGAACTCAATACACGTATGTTTCACAATGAAGAGTTAGATGAGTATAGAGTGATAATAAGAAAGAAGGGATGACACAAGAAAAACGGTGGTTATCCTATGAGCTTTATTAGCTTACAGTTGTTTCTGCTATGAGATGCAGTGGGATCAGAGTTGAGTGTCTGAATAGACATGTATAGCTTCTTCAGAGCCTTGAATATGAAGTGCAATATACAGGGAAAGCACAGGAAGCCCTGGGTCATCTCTTTTTCTTATACATATAGGCACAGGTGTGGCTGTATGGTAAGAAGCTTACTTCCCAACCACATGGTTCCAGGTTCAGTTCCACTGTGTAACACCTTAGGTAAGTGTCTTCTACTATAGCTTCAAGCTGACTATAGCCTTGCAAGTGAATTTGGTAGACGCCAGAGAAGAAACCCACCAAGAAGTAGAACAGTCTATGTTTATTACTGGTGAAGGCCAGTTTATAGGGTTACCCCAGGTTTCTTGCCATAAAGGGTACCTTTATGATGTATCTTAACCAGCCTTCACCAGTAATAAGTATATATATACATATATATATATATATATATATATATATATATATATATATATATATATATATATATATTTATATATGCATATATATTTATATGTGTGTGTCTGTATTTGTCTCCTCACCAGCAGTATGCTTCATTTAACATTGTTCCAGTGCACTGAACTGTATATATGACATACCAGCATTCCATTCTTGAGGAATGCTGGTCCTTGCCTGCTCAGAAAGCAAGGTGGCATCATCTGGAAGCTACAACAATGCAAAGCGCATTGTGTCTAGCGGTGTATGACAACATCTGATAGTCTTGTCAATACAGTGCATGGATATATATGCATATATATATATATACACACACACACACATATACATACATATATATCATCATCATCATCATCATCGTTTAACGTCCGCTTTCCATGCTAGCATGGGTTATTTATATATGTATATATATTCTAAGGCAAACATTGCTTTGTTTACATTTATCATAATATATTTATATATATAAATATACATACATATGTATATATATATATATATATATATATAAATATATATATACACATATATATATAAATATATATATGTGTATGTATGTATTTATATATATATATATAAAAATTTATAGAAATAAGGATTATATTCACTGCGGTGGTATTTTGACCATATCGCATGAGGAGTTTTAGGCGGGCATTTTAAACTGGTCGTGTGCATATGTGCACATATATGTGGGTATTCGTATGTTATATATATATTTGTATTTATGTACCATGATGTGTACATTCCACTGATGAAGACAAAGCATTTCTTATGCAGAGCCAGAAATCCGGGAACTGGAATTATCCAATAATTTTTTTGCCAGTTTATTTTGTCTCTTTGTCTTCTCTCCCAGTTCTGTATGAACATTTAATGTGGTTTTAGAGTTAAGTTTTGGCTGCTATATCTAGCATGATAGTATCTCTTAGATACCCTTAATTATAATTTTGGTTGGCGTTAGGAAGGGCATCCAGCTGTAGAAACTCTGCCAAATTAGATTGGAGCCTGGTGTTGCCATCTGGTTTCACCAGTCCTCAGTCAAATCGTCCAACCCATGCTAGCATGGAAAGCGGACGTTAAACGATGATGATGATGATGATATATATATATATATGTATAAATCAATTCATTTTGCAAAATTCCTGATGTGAAATTGTGTGTTGAAACAGATATTGTTGTACTTCAGGATGGTCGTTTTATTTATTATTATTTATTTTTTTTTTTTTGCCAAATAAACACACGCACTATATATATATATTTTTTCTTCATGCGTTTATTACAGTTATTTAATTATTTTAACACCTGTCCATTGTCCGGAAATCTTTCATCACACATCTGCGACCTCTTCAGCAACACTTTCCATTTCCATGTGTGTTCTTGCACCTTCTTGCTCCATTTAATCCATGGAATATTTGTACCAAGACATGAAAAGTGTTGCCGAAGAGGTCACTGATGTGTGATGAAAGACTTCCGGACAATGGACAGGCATTAAAATAATGAAATGACAGTAGTACACAAGAGAAGAAAAAAAAATATATATATATATAGTGTGTGTTTGTGTTTATTTGGCAAAAAAAAAAAGGATAATAATAATAAATAAAACAACCATCCTGAAGTACAACAATATCTGGTGATGATGATGATGAGGAGGAGGAGGAGGCAAACAATGTTGAAGAATGAACAACTATATTATGGAATTATTAGGGGTCAGTTCATTTCATTATGTCAAGCTCATCATACATGTGTGTGTGTGAGGGTAACAAATGTGGTGGTGGGGAAGCCATTGAATGATTCAATGATAACCAACAAGAGTAACCAAAGTAACTGATTCCTGGCACGAACAATGCAATAGGAGGAATAACCTCTCTCTCTGAGCATTGACTGAATGGTTTGGATTATGTTTCTGAGAGTCTTTTATAGAATTTGGTTGGTAACAGAAGAAGGTTGGTGAGTACAAGTTGAAATGGTCTGCCGATAACAACAAGGATGGAAACATTAGTTCAGATATAATATAATATAGACAGACAGACAGACAAGTAGATAGATAGATAGATAGATAGAGACACAATCGGATAGATAGATAAAGTCCTTCATTAGAATCCTACTGTCATTTCACTGGCCATTTCCATCGTAGAATGGAAGAAGTGATGTAAAAAGTCTGTGAGTAAATGTTTACAATGAAGATGTGTTTATTAAAGATATTTCGTTCCTAATTACCAAAACAAGATACAACTTTAATGGAATTTGAACTTTGGCCATCTTTAATTTTTTGAAATGGTAAAGAATAAGAAGAATGTCTTTGATTGTTTGTCAGTATTTATTTGGAGACAGGAAGAACTGGATTCTGACATTTTAACTGGTCAATGAAATTTTAATGAATCATTTCATTTATAATGATTCAAACAAATATTTCATATTATTTGATGTTTCACCTCTATAATTACTTCATCATCAACATCATCGTCATCATAATCATTGTTGTTGTCACTGTCATCATCACCATGCTTGCATGGGTCTGACAAAATTCATTTCAGTGCATTTTCCACAGCCGGATGCTCTTCCTGTCACCAACCCTATTTTCTGTTTTCGAGCAAATTAAACATTTCCCTTTGCTCCAGACACCTTTCCATGGAAGTCTGCAAACAAATAACACTGTTCCTACGATGGTGATGTTCCTTTATGATTAGTGTCTGATGTCAACACACACCTCACCTAGGTAATGGAAGCTATCAACTACTTCTAGTTTTTCCTCCCTGGCATGTGACAGAAGCTGTTTTCTCCACATTTTCAGTGTTTATTGCCCGTGAGCATTTGCCACACACAAAAACTATCTTCCCAGTTAGCCTTCCTTTGATATTGCTGCACCTCTTATGTGTCCATAGCTTATACCGGGTACATCTTATAGAGTTTCTACCTACACCTTTTCTACAGATTGAGCAGGGCCATCTACCTGAAGGGATTTGTGATTTATTTGCCTTCCTACTTATTAAGACTTTGGCTTTTACTAGATTGACTCTAGACCTTGCTTCCACACATGAAACTTCTCCTCTAGTTCTGATAGTAATTCAGCTAGTGTGCGTGTATGTGTGTGATAAGAAGCTTGTTACCCAGTCACATGGTTCAAGGTTCTGTTCCACCATTAACAAAAACCATGATAACAACAGCAACAACAAGAACAACACCACAACCTGGCCAGTAACAACATCAACAACAACAATAACACTATCAATACCAACGCCACCACCACTGCCACCACCACCACCACTGCCACCACCACCACCACTGCTAAAACAGTATCCATAATATTTACATTGTTGTATTATAGAAGATGGTGTACAAACACTCCTCCTCCTCCTCCTCCTCCTCCAACTTCTTTTGGTGTATTTTGTAGTAGTTGTTGTTGTTGTGGTAGTAGTGGTGGTGGTGGTGGTGGGTGCTGATTTTGCCCAGCTGTTCCTACAAGCTGATGCCATCAGTACAACAGCAGCAAGAAGAATAACTACTACTACTACTACTACTACTACTACTACTATGGCTACTACAGGTCTGCTATTAACCATATGGCTCTCAGCTTTGCCAACAGGGGGTGGTGGGGGAAAACAAACTGTTGGAGAAATAGACAATGGTGGTGGTGGTGGTGATGATGGTAACAATAGCCATGTGACTTTGGCTTCAGCCATACAGATAGACAGATCAACAAATGAATGGACAGACAAGATATATATATATATATATATATATATATATATATGTGTGTGTGTGTGTGTGTGTATATATATATATATATATATATATATGTATCTATCTATCATTCTGTTTGTCGTTCCAGATTTCAAAAAGGGAAACAAATCTCTTGCAGTGAGCTACTCTCCCATTTCACTCACCTCTTGTATCAATAAAGTATTTGAGATAGTGGTGAGATCACGAATAACTCACTTCCTCAAAGACAACAATCTGCTGAACCCCAACCAGTATGGTTTCTGTGATGGCAGGGACTGCCTGTTGCAGCTAAGTGGAGTTGCAGTAGAGAAGTAGGTGTTTTTATGACAGGTGTTGCGAGCTGCAGTATAATAATCTGACCCTCCATCAGTTACAACAATTGTTCCAGTTGATCCGATCAATGGAACAGCCTCCTCGTGAAATTTAATGTGCAAGTGGTTGGACACTCCATAGACATGCATGTGACACGGAAGGTGAACAATGTGACACGGAAGGTGAACAAAACTGGCCCTTTGAAACACATCTACAGCTTATTTTTACCAACTGAGAGGACTGGAGGAACAGGAAATAGTGTCTCACTCAAGGACACAATGTGTAGCTGGGAATTGAACTCATGATTTTTATGATTGCGAACAGAAAACCTTAACCATTGAGTCATATGTCTTCATTTTATACAATATAATTATTTCTTTATTGCCCACAGAAGGCTAAACATAGAGGGAACAAACAAGGACAGACAAAGGGATTAGGTCTTTGACTAAAAGGCAGTGCTCCAACTTGGCCACAGTCAAACGGCTGAAACAAGTAAAAGAACATGTGTGTGTGTTTATTTAATGGTACATAGAGGACAAGCGATATGGCCCTGTGGGTAGGAAGGAATTTCAACTCCAGACTCAGAGATGTTATTAAAACCAAATTCCAAGAAAAGAACCATCAGTTATTCCAATGACACAGATGGTCACATATTTAACAAGTTGCCGGAGGAATCGGCAGAAAAATCTGGGAATCTCTTTTAATGTGGGATAGATTGAGATTGATGTCTTAAAAGATAGGACGAGGAAGAATGGGGGTGGGTAGGGCGTTAGAAGTTCATTCATCTTGCCATTCTTGTACATCAGCTTCTAGGAAGCTTCTAGAGACATCTAGGTGAATATTTTGCATTATATAATATTTGTGTACTATATCTATGAATGTGTGTGTGTGTGTGTGAGGAGGTAGGCAGTGGACCGTGTCGGCAAAAATTTGTTCTTTAAAGTTGAAAGTTCTCTTTTATTTTATTTTATTTTTCTTTTTCTTCTCTTTTGATGGTGGATCAATCACAAAACATCTCATTCCTCTTCTCCTACTAACATGTTCACGACATTTTGGCATATTTATATATGTACATATATATATATATATATATATATACACATGCATATATATATATGCATATATATATATATATATATATATGATATATTTGTATATGTATATGTGTGTGTGTATATAAAAACTGATGATATATATATATATATATATATATATATATATATATATATATGCATGTACATATGTATATGTATGCACACTCATGACTTTTGACCTTTATTTTATATATACTATATATATATATATATATATATATATGTGTGTGTGTGTGTAGAGAGAGAGAGAGAGGGGGAGGGAGAAGAAAGAGAAAGAAAGAGTGAGGGAAAGGCGTATACACAAACACGTGTACATAAATATACGTATACATAAAAATATGTGTATGTATATATAAAAACTGATATATATGAATATAAATATGTGTGTGTGTATATATATATGTATATAATTTTTTATGCACACACACACACACACACACACACACACACACACACACACGCATTTCAAGGTGGTAGATGGGGTGAGAGGAGTGAGGTGTGAGTATCGGGTAGCAAGGTAAACATGTCTTCACACCCAACACACAGAGATGCCAATCCTTGATAGCAGTCACTACTACTTCCAGGAACTATTTTGGTTCTGGAAACATTCTTGAAATGTTGAAATGTTGATGTATACATTGTTGTTGCTGTTGTTGTTGTTGTTGTTCTTGCTATTACTGCTCCTGCTGTTCTTCTTCTTCTTCTTCTTCTTTTTCTTCTTCTTCTTCTTTTTTTTCTTCTTTTTCTTCTTCTTCTTCTTCTTCTTCTTCTTCTTTGTCTTCTTCAACACCACAACAGCAACCACTCCCCCCACATTTCCACCCCCCACCACCACCATCACAGTAACTGCAACCACCAATTCTACCACAATCACTACCATCACCACTACAATTACCACCACTTCCAATACAACCACCGCAACCACCACCAAAAACAACACTGCCACCACCACAATCACCACTACCATCCAAACCACTGCCACCAGCACCACCACCATTGCAACCACCACCACCACAACCACCACCACCATACCACCATGTCTTAGCTGTTGTGCTATGTCCAGAGCCTCATCTTTCCCTTCCATTTCCACCAATGCTCCACCGCTTCCAGTGTTAAATGACAACTGAGTTGTAACCCAGGATTGAACCATGATTCTTCACCTTCTCCTTCGTTCTCTCTAACTGTCCCACTGTCTGTCTAGCTTCATTCATCTTTTATATATCCCCTCCATATAATATACACCCTTTATTTCATATACTGCTCTTCTATATTATATACATCCTTCTATGCATTATATACATATGTGCATAGATAATGCATATATGTGTATATCTGTATGTGTGTGTGTGTGTGTGTGTGTGTGTGTGAATGTATATATCATCATCATTGTTTAACGTCCGTTTTCCATGCTGGTATAGGTTGGACGGTTTGACTGAGGACTGGGAAGCCAGGAGGCTGCACCAGGCTCCAATCTGATCTGGCAGAGTTTCTACAGCTGGATGCCCTTCCTAACGCCAACCACTCTGAGAATGTAGTGGCTGCTTCTTTACGTGCCACCGACACAGGGGCCAGAGGGAGCTGGCATCGACCATGATTGGATGGTGGTTTTTACGTGCCATCGGCACAGGAGCCAGTCAGGGCAGCGCTGGCACCAATAACTACAGGGGGGATCTCACTGATGTCACTCATGGCAAAGATCCTACAACACCTTAACCCCTGGGCCATGTATCACATATATTGTTATCTCCCCCGGATAAGTTTGTTGTTATGTTAATGTTTGCATTTCGTTTTGCAGCTTGTTGGGGATGGTTCACTTCTGGTTTGTATCTGGGACAGATGTTGTTTTGTCTTCTGACCAGCCAGTCATGTATTTTTGCGTCCATCCGTGCCTCAGAGAATGGCTGTCATCCCTGAATGATTTTTGGTTGTTTTGTGTTGCTTTGTGTCGGTGTGGCCAATTTTGCTGCTTCTGTGGTGGTGAGCTGACGGTCTTTTTTCTGCAGTTGCTGCTTTGTGTAGAAATCTAGGCAGGCAGGGTCAGAATCACCATTGTAACAATAAAGATAAACAATGTCTTAAACTTTGGAGCCATTTATTTCCTACTCATACATACACTTATATGTGGACGTGGCAGACGTACACATCGAGATGTATGAGAAGAAAATAAATGGCTCCAAAGTTTAAACCATTGTTCATCTTTATTGTCACAGGGGTGATTGTGACCCCGACCGCCTAGATTTCTACATGAAACAACACCATACATATACATTTACACACATATATACATATATATATATATACTCTTACTCTTTTACTTGTTTCAGTCATTTGACTGCGGCCATGCTGGAGCACCGCCTTTAGTCGAGCAAATCGACCCCGGGATTTATTCTTTGTAAGCCTAGAACTTATTCTATCGGTCTCTTTTGCCGAACCGCTAAGTTACAGGGACGTAAACACACCAGCATCGGTGGTCAAGCGATGGTGGGGGGACAAACACAGACACACAAACACGCATACATATACATATATACGACAGGCTTCTTTCAGTTTCCGCCTACCAAATCCACTCACAAGGCTTTGGTCGTCCTGAGGCTATAGTAGAAGACACTTGCCCAAGGTGCCATGCAGTGGGACTGAACCTGGTACCATGTGGTTGGGAATTAAGCTTCCTACCACCCAGCCACACCTATGCTTTAGTCCCCTTCCTGTGCAAAGTGTTACAAGCACTTTTATTTATCCTTTATTTTTTTGCTTCATCATGTTTGTTTTTTTTTCCATACATTTCTTATTTTTTGTCTTCTTTCTTAATCATATTCTTCAGTCTTTAGTCTTTTGTCTTCTCTATTCTTTTTCTTCTTCTTCTTCAACTTTTCCTACCTTTGCATTATCTCATTTTACAATGTTGTCTCTTCTTTCTTCTTCCTTCTTCTTCTTCTTCTCCCCCCCTCCTCATCTCCTAGTCCTTCATCCTCCTCTTTTCCGTCATCTCCTCCACTTCATCACCGTCAACGTCACCATCATCATCATCATCATCATCAACACCATCATCATCTAGTTTCCTCACCTTCTTCCTCCTAATCTCAAATAATCTCTCGTTAGTAATTCTTTCAAAAGCCACACCCAAACACAATCCTATCTCACCCCACCCACCCCCTTCCTTTTCGAACCCACTCAACACAACACATGCAGCACTATTTACCAAAACTACTGCGCCACCATTTCCGCCTCTTCATATTTGGCTCCTCCTCCTCCTCCTTCTTTTTTTTTCTTTCTCCCATTCTTCCCGTCCTGTTATATCTCCCGTTGGTGACCCACCCGTACCACTGGTATCTTACTAATTTCACTGATAACTGCCTTTTCTTTCAACAACTAGTTTCAGTTTTGCTTTCTTTTTTGTTTTTAAAAGAGATATTTTGGTGATGGTAGTGGTGGTGGCGGTGGCGGTTGGCAGTGACGATGATGATGATGATGACAGTGACAATGATGGTGATAATGATGTTGATGATGATGGTGATGATGATAGTGGTGGTAGTGATGACGATGGCAGTGGTGGTAATGGTGGTGGTGGTGATGGGGTGTGGGGGCGGAAGCAACCAGTGACGATGATGGTGGTGGCGGTGGTGGCGAGGGTAGTCGGATGGATGGTGATGAGATAAGGAGTTTGGGTTGGGTATGCATTGGAGATGGT
>NC_069004.1:33412538-33414605 GCF_001194135.2 Octopus bimaculoides
ATTGGTGGTGGTGGTGATGATGATGATGATGATGACGATGACAACGATGACAATGATGATGATGGTTTGTTGTTTTGAACCTTGTTTTTATTTTTGTTTTTACTTTTTAATTTACAGCCAACCTCCATTCAAGATGTCAACCAAAAAGAGCCGAAAGGGAAAGCGGAACCGCACTCAGCGGTACACGTCCAATGTGTTTGCCATGTTCAACCAAGCACAAATTCAGGAATTCAAGGTTGGTAAAACAATCAATCATGGTTTCCCTTTGTCTTTTATTTTTTTTTTTTTACTTGTTTTAGGTATTGGTGGTGGTGGTGATGATGATGATGATGATAATCCTTTCTACTAAAAGCACAAAGCCTGAAATTTTGTGGGGAGGGGACCAGTCGCTTACATTGACCCCAGTGTTTCACTGGTACTTATTTTATCGCCCTTAAAAAGATGAAAGATAAGTCGGCCGTATAACAATAATTATGATAATAATTTCTGTTGCAGGAAGCTTTCAACATAATTGATCAGAACAGAGATGGTTATGTTGACAGAGATGATTTGCTGGACATCCAGACATCTCTTGGCAAAAACCCCACAGAAGATGAGGCTGATATGATGATTAACCAAGCCCCTGGTCCTATCAATTTCACAATGTTCCTTACATTGTTCGGTGAAAAACTTAATGGTACAGACCCTGAAGATGTGATCAAAAATGCTTTCGCTTGTTTCGATTTTGAAAATTCAGGTAAACATGCTTTGAGCTTTTGCTTTGTTTTTTTTATTATTAAATTTCTGTAGCTGGGTGGTTCTCAACTGGGGTTCGCATGAGCCTTGGAGTTCCACATGAGCCTTGGGGTCTACATGAGGCTTGGGCATCCACATGAACTTTGGGGGTCGACATGAGCCTTGGGGGTTCACATGAACCTCTGGGGTCCACTGCATGGTGCCTTGGGCAAGTATCTTATACAATAGCCCCTATCTTACCGATGCCTTGTGCACAGATTTGATTGATGGAAACTGAGAGAAACCTTTATATATATATCATCATCATCATCATCGTTTAACGTCTGCCTTCCATGCTGGCATGGGTTGGACGATTTGACTGAGGACTGGTGAAACCAGATGGCTACACCAGGCTCCAATCTAATTTGGCAGAGTTTCTACAGCTAGATGCCCTTCCTAACGCCAACCACTCCGAGAGTGTAGTGGGTGCTTTTACGTGCCACCAGCACGAAGGCCAGTAAGGAGGCACTGGCAACGGCCACACTCAAAATGGTGTATTTTACGTGCCACCCACACAAGAGCCAGTCCAGCGGCACTGGCAACGATCTTGCTCAAAAGTCCTTACACATGTCACAGGCACAAGTGCCAGAAACGCGACGCTGGGCACAGGTGCCATCCCGATTTCGCTTGAAACAATTTATTTCTCCTTTGCTTTTTCTCCCACTTTTAGGTCACATCAACGAAGACTATCTGCGAGAATGTCTGGTTACCATGGGAGACCGATGGTCCGAAGAAATGGTCGATGAGCTCTTCCACGGCGCTCCAATCAAAGGCGGCAAGTTTGATTACCTTGAGTTCACAAGAACTCTGAAACATGGTGCCAATGAGAAAGAAGATGAAATTCCCACAATACAGCAACCTCCAGTTAACCAATCAGAAACCTGAACTGGTTTTTAGCTTTAATTATTTTTTTTTTTTTAACGAGGACTTTTATCTTTTTTTTTTTTCTTTTAATAAATCCATGAAATAACATTGTTTCTTTTGTTCTGTTTCAAAATTACCCGACAAAAGAGATGAGAAAGGAATGCAGCAAGTGGCAGGATCCAGGGTTAGTGACAACTCATCCAACCCATGCAGGCAAAGAAAAATGGATGTAAAATGATTATATCTTTTACCTTTTATTTATTTCAGCCATTAGACTGTGGCCATGCTGAGGTACCGCCTTGAAGAATTTTTAGTCGAATGAATCGATGCCAATACTTATATTTTTTCTATCATCATCATCATCCGGAAACTGAAAGAAGCCCATTGTGTATACATATATATATATATATATATATATATATATATATA
>NC_069004.1:33414943-33422400 GCF_001194135.2 Octopus bimaculoides
ATATATATATGTGTGTGTGTGTGTGTGTGTGTGTGCGTGCTTGTCCCCCCACCATTGCTTGACAACCGATGCTGGTGTGTTTATGTTTGACAAAGAACCCTTCAACGTGGTACTCCAGCATGGCCTCAGTGAAACGACTGAAACAAGTAAAAGAACAAAAGAATTAAAACAATGAAAGTTACAAAGAATTATAATAAAAATATGTATTTATTTATTTTTACAAGATTTTTCAACTTTATATTTTTCTCCTCCTCCTCCTCCTCCCCAACAACAGTTTTGATTCATATTATATAAAGTCACAACAGTCTCTCTCTCTCTCTTTTATAAATATATATATATATTTACATTAAAATAGCCTTTTTTTTCTTTTAAATTTCACTTTTAATTTTCAAACTGACGAGTCTGTGTCGGAGCTTCACTGTGGTGACTAAAGCTGCTCAATAAAGGGAAAGGAAACAAATCCTTGTGTCTTTACAATGTAGACCATGCAAATCAGAGAACATTCATATAATTATTGTTTAGCCCTAGGTCAGTCCTGACTGATTGATTAGATCTATGATCAAAGGCATTTCAGATATGACCATCCTGTATTTTTTCTTTTTAACATTGTGTGTCTAGGACTACATTATCCAATGTGCTCTTTCTTTAAATTATGGTACGTAACGTGTAGAAGATTTAGCTGCTATTTCTAGCATATCAAGTAAACTACACAGAGACTGCCTCCAATATATCTGCTGAATGTAAGAGTCAAATCTCTTTCAACAAACTTTTTAATCTTTCTGTCTTTTAAGTTGGTGAATCACGTATTTTGGTGTGACTATTTCTGAAGAATGCCTGGCACCACAGTCAAGACAACGCAGCTTTTGATAAAGTGCTGATCAAAGAATGGTGTCCCAGTGAAATAGATATGCTTGATGGTAACCAATAATCTAGACGATGCCTGATCTCTGCATGTCTAGACTGTTGGATCATCAGACTTGTGTGTCGTACCTTGCTCTTGAGAAGTTACCATTGTCTCTTGGGTGTTTTTGAAACAGAGCTAACCACAGCCACTCAAGAATATTGAAATAACAGAAATGGAAAAAAAAAAAAAAAAGAAATGAATGATTAAAAAAATGTATTTGATTGCCCTGAGAGTTCAAACTCTATTCGTTTCATCTTCATCTCGTAGTATCGAGTCTGTGTCTGGATCCGCTTCTTGTCTGCTAACAGCACTTCGTACTGGAGCTGTAAAAGGTCTCCTTGCGTCACGGTGGCTGCTGAGTTCATGGAACTTTGGTGGGAAGATTTAGCTGAATGAGGAAGTGTGGCAGCCAGTGAAGGCTCCTGGTTGAGGGGCGACGACGTCAGGGACGCGGAGGAAACTGGGAAGGAACGGTAAGAGTTAAGAGTGCGAGACGGTAACGAGGAGTTTGACGAAGCATTTGGGGATATCATTGATGTGGG
Organism: Octopus bimaculoides; assembly: GCF_001194135.2. Taxonomy (NCBI): domain Eukaryota; kingdom Metazoa; phylum Mollusca; class Cephalopoda; order Octopoda; family Octopodidae; genus Octopus; species Octopus bimaculoides. Next base: position 33,416,390 of record NC_069004.1, read on the forward strand.
AATGGCACTGTTGGAGGACTTTAGCAGAAAGTTACGAACAGATCTGTTGCGAGAAAATGGCCGAGTTGATGACAATGGTGAAGAGTACATCCTTTTTGTTGACAGCGACATACCGGTTAATGGACGTAATTTAGATGAGTTGAAAGAGGTGAAAGGTCGCTGTGACCTGGATGGTGTCCGCGCTGGTGTGTGAGTGGTGGTGCCAGCATTGTTGTCTGTGAGATTAATGGTAAATTTATGAGAATTGTAATTGTTGTAGTTGTTGTCAGCAATGGAAGCCGCATTGCAGGTAACAGAGTCTGGTAATATTTCGGTATTGGCTCCATCTGTTAAAACTCTTTCAACTGGTTCATTCTGGATTTCATTGGTCAATAATGGTTCATCTTTTAAAACAGGATCTGGAATTTCTTCTTTTATAACTAAAATGAAAGGAAATTGAGAAAATGTGGTGACAAATGAATCAAAAAACACTACTGAGGTATATTTAGCTGCTCTCTCCATTTAATCATAACCTTCGATCAGTTTTAACGGTGGGACACAAGGGAGATGAACCTATAGATAATAGCATGTAAATATTGGGTTTAAAAAACCCCTGTGGATGGGGAAAGTTGAAGGCTACTTGTAGGACTTGAACCAACATCTATAAACATGACAGATGTTCTACCAGTGAACCAAAGCATTCCTTTAAATTTCTCCATCCATTTTAGAATCTTTGTATGTTGTTTACATCAAAAGAATTTAGAAACTTAAATAAAATATGAAATAATTTCTTCAGCAGAACTGAAGGTAGAAGCTGTAAATCGGTGGTTCTCAGTGTTGAGTCTGATGCTCACTGGGCACTGAATTATTCAATATGTTCCTTTTCATGAAGACAATATAGTTTGAGGGAGAGGTGGTTATTATTTCGTGCAAATTGAGTGGTTAGGTAGAGGCCTCCTCACAGACTTTTTATTAAAGACTACACAGAGGTTAAGTGTGTGTGTGTGGCTGTGTACTAAGAGGTTCGCTTTCTAACCACATGATTGCAGAGTTCAATCTCACTGCAAGGCACCTTCGGCAAGTGCCTACTGTGATAACCTCAGGGCAACCAAAGCCTGGGGAATAGATTTGGCAGATGGAAACTGAAACAAGCCCATCGTGTGTGTGTGTTTGTTCCTTACTACCATTGACAGTCGGTGTTAGTTTGTTTACATTCCAGTAACTTAGCGGTTCGGGAAAAGGGAACCGATAGAATACGTACAAGGCTTACAAAAAATAAGTCCTGGGGTCGATGTCTTAGACTAAAAAACCCAATAAGACGGTGCTCCAGCATGGCCACAGTCAAATAACTGAAAGAATAAAGTTGAATTGAGCAGTTGCGGTTTCTGCACCACAACGTAAGCAAAAACTGGGTATAAGGGACGTAACCGCAGCATAACAGCGTACCAAGGTGGTCTTTCGAGCCGAGAAGCGAAGGGCCAAGATTGCAATCGGACCCAAACTGTCCAACTTGGGATTTCGTTATTACGAAGAATCATGTCGAGAAACAAACAAGGTGCTGCCTTCCTTACACGTGACGTTTTGTCAAAGTCGGAAGTCCCTTCGCCTTTTGAAAAATTGGTGAACAGAGAAAATCTTCGGCTAATAGGCCACACACACACACATATATATATATAAATATATATATATATATATATATATATATATATATATAGAGAGAGAGAGAGAGAGAGAGAGAGCTAATTCGGTTTGGAAACAATCCTAGCTCAGTCATAATTTACGTAATTAACCGTCATTGTATTAAATTTCAAATGTCATAACTGAAAACGTTTCGGTCAAGCGTTTTGGTCTGGTTCGGGGAGAAGAGGAAAAAGGGGAGCGGAGTAACTGTAGTGTTCAGCCCCGAATCAGTTTTTCTCTTCAGAGCAGACATCTGATTAAAAGAGAAAGACGTTCCAGCCTCGACCACCCTGTCTTTTTATTTACTTTCATATGTATATATATGCAAAATGTACTAGGACTATATTATCTAATCAAACGCACCATTCTGCTTGAGTATATTCTCATCAAGTGTGTGCTCAGAAGGCAGAAAAAAAGGGAGTACCCACGTAGAGACAGAACAAGAATGAGTAACAGAGAGAGAGGTGGAGGGGTGCATGTGGGACGAAAGGGTAATTTGGAGATTAATGTTATTACAGGCCAATCGCTTAATATAGAATGTACATACACATACATTTATATATATATACGCTTATGTATTTGTTTTCAAGATTCCTGATGTGAAATCGTGTATTGAAACAGACCATCCCGAAATATAATATATATATGTATATATACATACACACACAAATAGATAAGGTTTGTGCCTGCACTTGTAACGACCTGTATTGTCAACAGCCTGCCACGGGTACAGAAGGAGCGAGATAAAACAGATTATATACATACACAAAAAACGTGTATACTTATTACCACCAGGTAATACAACTCCGCTACACAAACACACTATCCAACGTGCCCTAAATGTTTTAGAAATCAGTGGCAAAATGAGAAATTTAGCTGTTATTTCTAGCATATGAAGTGACCACGTAATATATAAGTAACTAAGGGAAGAATTAGCTCATTTTATTATTTCGTAATTTAGGTGATTATATTGTTTTTTAAAAACCAATTAGGAATTTTATCTTCGTTAATTGATTTTTTTTTTCTTTCAATGTAACCTTTAATGTAACGCCAATCAATTCGATACCTTTTGCTAACCGGCGCTTGTGTTCGAATTCTGCTGTGGATCGACTTCGATAAACTGCACGAATTGATGGGAGTATTCTCCTTAAAAATCGATTAACGAACCTGAAATCTTTAATTATAAAGAATAATTTGTTCCGGAAAATGGATATCTTTTAATGGTACTTTCTGCAAATTTGTTTCAGGTGGTGTAGATTCCAATTACATCGGAATTTGTGGATATGTGGTAAGTAGCTTGCTTCTCAACCACATGTTTCCAGGTTCAGTCGCACTGCGTGACACCTTGGGCAAGTGTCTTCTACCTTAGCCTTGGGCCGACCAAAGCCCTGTGAGTGGATTTGGTAGACGGAAACTGAAAGAAGCCTGTCGTATATGTATGTATATGTTTGTACCCTCCACTATCCCCGTAACATAGCAGTTCGGCAAAAGGGGCGATAGAATAAGTACTAGGCTTGGAAAGAATAAGTGCTGGGGTCGATTTGTTCGACTAAAGGCGGTGCTCCAGCATGGCCACACTCAAATGACTGACACAAATAAAAGAATATATATATATATTTGTATACATGTGTGTGTATGTATGTGAGGAGCAACCTTCGACTTTTTCAATCCAAAACCGCTTTTTGAACCCAATATTTACCTGATACGGTTTATAGCTTTATATGTACTTCGAGATCCACTGTTTCAGAGACTGATATCTATCTATCTATCCATCTATCTATCTATCTATCTATCTGTCTGTCTATCCATATCCATATCTATAGACATATAATCCATACGCCATACTCACCGATTGTAAGGTCTTCTCCAACGCCAGGGTCGTTCACGAGACTGTCCCCATTAATGAGGGAATTGGTAACAACAGTCGCATTACTGACAAGTGTGTTATTGTTATTTGGGACGTGATTACTGTTCGTATTATTATTTTTAATACTGTTGATGTTAATATTGCTGTTGTTACCGTTTACCGTAGTAGTTACAGTGGTGGAGCCAGCGGCGATCGAGTACCCGGGATCGCTTCCATCAGTGGTCACCTGTGTAACAGTAGCAGTGGGATCGATGCCATCGGCGGCGGTGATCACAACACCGCCGCCGCCGCCGCCACCCAAAGGTTCCAATTGAACATCGAGCAACGATGGCGGCGGTGGTGGTTGTTGTTGTGGTTGCTGTTGTTGTTGCTGTTGTACATGTTGTTGTTTGTCCGGACCGATAGCTGCTAACCTAACCACCCGGTTACCATTAATCAAAGACGACGGACTGGTCGTAGCGATGTTCAGATTGTCCAGTTCTTCGAAAGTTCGAAGGTTGATCTTTCTTTCGGCGAACATTCGCCTCGCTTTCCTCTGCATATTTCTCCATTTCTCCTTCACTTCGCTCACACGACGTCTGTTGACACCAACGGCATTAATAGCATCGGTAATGCGCTCCCAGATCCTCTGCTTCTTCTGGTTCGTAATGGAATTGGTCAGTTTCGAGTTGAGGATTATCATGTGTTTTTCGTATTCATGAGTTAGGATCGACACCTCCTTTTCGGAGAAATTTCGTTTCTTCGATCTTTTCTTAAACAGAAACTTGGTGTCGTTCATGGTTTCGTTTCTTTTTTATTTAGTTTACTGCCATGATGGGACTGATGCATGCCGGGACGACGACGCTGCTTCTCTCTCACCCTCGCTCTTTGTCTCTCTCTCTCTCTCCCTCGCTCTTTCTCTATCTATCTAACTTACTAGCTCTTTGCCTATATTTTTTCTCTCTGTATCTCTCTATCTGTTTTCTCTTTCTATCTATATCTATTTTCTTCTCTCCCTCAATCTTTTCGCATCTCTCACTCTCCATATATCTAACTCTCTCTCTCTTTATCTATCTATCTATTTTTCTCTCTATTTCGCTCTTCTGTTAATTTCTGTCTCTTTCTTTCCCCCTCACACTCTATACATTTCACTCTGCTCCCCCTCCTTCTCACCATCTCTATCTCTCTTTTACCACCCGTTTTACCATAGGGTGATCGGTAAACACTGTAAACGGAACGAATATTACTTACAGAATCTCATTCAATTACAATCATTATCCGGTAAAAACAAACTATATAAATCAAAATTTATTTTCTCAAAACACGGGATTAATTTAACGAAAAAGAGAAAATAATAATAAAAAATACGAAACTACGAACCGAGCAATGGTTAAAACGTTAGAGATATTGAATTTCAAAGTCGAACATCGATTGTCTCCCTTGTCTCTTTATGTCTAATATCCATATCTTTCAAGTGTTAATCCTTTCTGTCAAGTATTTCTTTGTTTAAATCATATTATTGTAAGTTGTTGCAATTAAAACAGAAATTTAATAGATAAAATAGTCGTTAGATTTTGTTATTGAATGTAAACTCCTCATTCGTGAGGTTTAAAATGTTGAAAATCTTTGCATTATTCGGCTTGCAGTAAGAAAGTTACAGAATTGTCTCCCTTCAAACCTGTGAATGAACAACCTACAGCAATGTGGTCGATGTGGTTTCGTAGCTTCCTGGTCAGCCTTGACTAAAAGTATTCCAAATATAACAATATCGAACCTCTACGTTACGGAGACGTAAACACACCAATACCGGTTGTCAAGCGGTGGTGGGAGACAATCACAGACACAAAGACGTACATACATGAACATACACACACATATATATACGATGGACTTCTTTCAGTTTCCATCTACGAAATCCACTCAAAAAGGTTTTGGTCAGCTATAGGCTATAAATGAAGACACTTGCCCAAGGTGCCACGCAATGGGACTGAACCTGGAACCATGTGGTTGGGAAGCAAGTTTCTTACCATACAGCCACATCAGCGCTTATATTTAGACCTACATTATCTAACGTCCTCTTCTGTTTGTTTTTTAATAAAATAGGGTGTAATGTAAGAAAACTTTAGCTATTGTTTCTAGCAAGCCTTGCAATTACACAGATGCTCTCTTTTTGGAATTTGATAGAAGGATGAGTCTGTGATGCCAGTGGAAATCATGGTACCATGAAATCAAACTAACTAAAGTACAATTAAGTAAGGTGGAGTACCTGCTGTTATATGACATACTCACGTCCTTTTCACAGAGCAGATGTCTTCATTACACAGCCTATAATCATTAAAAGACAGTTCTCAAGGAATCACTCTATTCTGAATAGCCATCTATTTATCATACTTAATGTATCTACACCATTGATAGGCTAGTTGCTGCGTACTGCAATAACCTTTAAAATCCGTGTTGCTTTTTTTTATTCTATATATATATTATATATATATATATATATATATAT
>NC_069004.1:33423011-33424468 GCF_001194135.2 Octopus bimaculoides
TGTGTGGGTGTGTGGGTGTGCATGTGTTTGAGTTTTTTTTTTTTTACGTCACATGGTAGTTGTAAATGAGTGTCCCCCTCTTAAATGCAGGCGTTTTCCTATGTTGCCAAAATTCTGTGAGAACATGTTTGGCCAGGAGAGACATATCATGCTTGGAATGAGGTGAGGTTTGGTGATAGGAAGAGCATCCAACTGCAGAAGAAATTTGCCTCAATGAATTTTGACTGATCCATGCATATGTGGAGAAATGGTCAGTAAGATTATGATGATGAGGATGATGATGATATTTGTGGTGATGATGGTGGTGGTGGTGGTGGTGGTAGTGGTGATGGTGATGATGATGGTGGTGATGGTGATGATGGTGGTTGTGGTGGTGGTGGTGATGGTGGTGGTGGTGGTGGTGATGGCGATGATGATGGTGGTGATGGTGATGATGATGTTGGTGGTAGTGGTAGTGGTGGTGATGATGATGATGATGGCAGCAATGATGATGATAGCGGTGGCGGTGATGATGATGATGATGATGAAGATGATCACAATGATGACAATTACGATGATGGTGATGACTCTGATGACGACAACAGCAACGAAGACGATGACAATGATGTATCTTAAGATATCATCTATTTATATCGAAACTCCTTTTGCGTCAAGTTGTTAAATAATGATTTGATTATTCTTAGCCATTATTATTTTGTTTTGTTTTTATTCGTTGATATCAATTTCTTATCAAAGTGCTATTTCAATTTGCTGACAAAGGTGGCCAATGATAAAAGATATGACTAATGGAAAAAAAACCAAAAAAAAAAACCAATAAAATAAATGATAAAAATAATGCGTTTTCTAATTTAGCACAAGGTCAACAAGTTAGCAAACACCATGCATTTCTGCTTTTAAACTAACTTGATTTTTTTATTTTATCATTCTTCAAAAGGATAAAAGGGAAAAATGGATGACCCCAGGAAAGTAGAGAGCCTCAAAAAATCCCACAAGATGTAGTGTGTGAGGAGAGGGAGTCACAGTCATGGGTGGAGGAACCAAAATACAGCACTCATATTGCCAGAGGTTCTGGTCCTCATCTGAGGGGTTCAAGATCCTGAGGTCAGCGTCCACCACTTCATCCCATATCTTCCCGAGTCTTGTTCTTTTGCAGATTCCAGACACATTAAGTGAACGGCACTTTTTTTTATATGGCTGTCCTCATTCACACACACATCACATGATTCTACCATTTCAGTCTTCTTTTCTCTGATTCCTCCTACACCCAGTTTTTTTGCTAATTTCTACTAATTCTTTCAAGTACACCCACATTGCACATCCAGTGGAGCCAGCTGACTTCATTTATTTCCAGTCCTTCTGCATTCTAGGCCCATATCTCACTACCATGCAGCATTGCAGTTCTAATGCAGCCATCATACAATCTGCCCTATATATATATATATATATATATATATATA
>NC_069004.1:33424867-33430782 GCF_001194135.2 Octopus bimaculoides
GAATGCACGTGGCTTAGTGGTTAGGGCATTTGGCCCACGACCGTAAAGTCGTGGGTTCAATTCCCGGTGACGCATTGTGTCCTTGAGCAAGAAACTTTATTTCACATTGCTCCTGATCACTCAGCTGGCAAAAATGAGTAGTACCTGTATTTCAAAGGGGCCAGCTTTGTCACACTCTGTGTCGCGCTGAATCTCCCTGAGAACTACGTTAAGGGGCACACGTGTCTGTGGAATGCTCAGCCACTTGCACGTTAATTTCATGAGCAAGCTGTTCTGTTGATCATATCAGCTGGGACCCTCGTCATCACCGACGGAGTGCTCCTTTATATATATATGGGGCTAAACAACAAAAATGAATCCTTTTTTGCTGCAAACATATTTTGTTTTCCTTCACAAAGACAGGGTGCTACAAAAAAGACCTCCCACGTCTTATAGGTTGGCAAATTTTTCAACAACAAAGAAACTAACACATAGTGTGTACCAATCCCAAGCATACCAATAACACTAAAAAACAAACAACACAAACAAAAAACCTAGAACAGTAAAAGATAAGCTACAATGTAAATGGAGGTGCTTAGGAGACGTCACCTCATTTTGAAGGACAATTCAGTTGCTAAAGCATTCTCTAGTGACTAAACAGATATTATTTGTCAATTGTCAATTACCCACCATAACCTTGTTTTTTGACACACATGTTTTTGTTTTGTTTAAGTAGAGTTAAGTAAGTATTCAATTCAACTCTGTAACGAAATCAATTGGACCCCCGAAGACTGTATGCAAATTGTTCTGGCATCAAAATGCCCAGTTTTGATGTAATTGTAACAAAAATGAAATATCAAGGTGACGAGAATGACTCCCTACTAATTGGTGACCATGACATGAACTTAGTTATATGTCGCAGTTGGCACAATTGAGTAAGAGACAAATGGCACCAATACCATCGAATCAGAAAAGTGGACACAATGGGATCCAAACAGTGGCCAAAGGCTAGCTGTTACCTATTATGTTCAAACGCACATATATATAATTAAGGTCACCCTTCAGTCACTGGACAATAAACTATGCTTGCATAGACCTGTTGAGGCAAGTGAAATCGCTGTCATGGGCTGATGACAGTCCCACCTGATTGGCACCTGTGCCAGTGGAACATTAAAAACACCATGCGAGCGTGATCATTGCCAGGGCTACTCACCGGCTCCCGTGCTGGTGGCACATAAAAAACATACCATTCGAGTGTGGTTGTTGCCAGTGCTGCCGGACTGGCTCCTGTGCAGGCGGTACGTAAAAAGCACCATTTGAGCATGGCTGATGCTAGTACTGCCTAATTGGCCCTCGTGCCAGTGGCATGTAAAAGCACCCACTATACTCTCGTAGTGGTTGGCATTAGAAAGGGCATCCAGCTGTTGAAACTTTGCCAGATCAGATTGGAGACTGATGCAGCTTTCTCGCTCGCCAGCCCTCAGTCAAACCTATGGAATGGTTTCACTTGTGGTCTCTTATCAACCAGAGCAATCTTGAGCAAGTTTCCGTACCTAATTTCTTAGCTTTCTCCAGTTCTCTGGGTTCCAGTCCTTTCTTCTGCTGAAAATATTGCACTGATCCAGACGCAAAGCTGTGGCAGCCGATTTTAATGGGAAAATGAGGCCGTACGATTGACGAAACGAATTAGTTAACATAAAATTCACTTTTCGTTTTATATCATTTGTAAAGGAAAAACATCAACTAAAAAATCAATAAAGTAAAAAATAAGTTAGCTTATAAGTTTATAGATATGAATATTAAGCTTTATCACAAGACCAGAGTTGAAATTTTGGAAGTAAAAGTAGTAAAAAAAAAAGACGGAAACATAATTTCAGAAAGTTTGAAAAATCTTCATTTTCCGTTGAAATTTTAATTTCGAAGTTGCATAAAAAATCTGAAACTAAAGAAAAATAACCGAAACGAAACTAAGCGCTGCACTCCTTAATATAAAATCCTGTTTCTAAATGAAAATGAAAGGTTAAAGTCAACGTAGTGACCTCTTGTCTGTCTGTCTGACCGAATCGTTATTTTGTTTTGTCTTGGTTTCATTACTTTATTTAGTACGACTAAATAAAATTAAGATACACAAACATATAGATGTTATTATATTCATTTAAAAATTATGCTTTTCTTCCCGTAATCTGGCGGTTCGGCCAAAGAGGTCGATAGAATAAGTACCGGGCTTTAAAAAAAGTACTAGGGCTGATTCATTCGACTAAAAATTCTTCATGGTGGTGTCCCAGCACGGCCGCAGTGTAATAATGATTGACACAAGTAAAAGATTTAAGAAAATCCTTAAGCTCCTGTGTTTATACAGAAGGTGAAAAGCGAAAAAAAAAAAAAAAAAGATATACAAAAACTCCAATTTTCTTCCCTTTTCTTTTCTTCTTTGCAGAATCATAATTTACGATGCTTAAAACAAGAACTTCCGAAAATAAAAATAACAAAAAAAAAGAAAGAAAAAGAAAAAAAATTTTGCACAATAGATAATTTACGACTCTATTGTACAGGATCACACATAAAAGTAACTGTGATAATTTAGTCAGACAGTGATGGTCACATCTGGAGCACATCTGATTGTATTTTCTGGTGGATCAATTAGCTCCGACTCCGGAAATAAATAACAATAATTAGTAATATTGCTAATAGGATAAAATTAATTGCTGCTGCTGCTGCCGGTCTCGTGTCATCAGGTGGTGAGTAAAAACAACAAGGGCGTTACCATCGCCGCTTCCGCCATCATATATAGACGCAGATACGAAGGAACCCTTACGCCGTCAGTCGGTATGCTAGAAATAGCAGCCGTACACCCCTCAACTCATGTCTGTGTCGTTTTAAAAACCGGAAAACACATTGCATATTGTCATCCTAGGTACATTGTGACTGAAGAAGAATAACAAAACAAAAGAATATCAAAACAAGAAAGGGTGGTCACCGCTGGAGTGCCTTTTGATCATAAGCAGTCACCGGTTGAACGAGGAAGCCTTCAAGTGAAAAAAGTGCCCTGAAGTTCGTACTTCAACCGTCTTTAAGAAAGCGGGAGGACACATTTAATAATGGAGTCCTAGATACATTGTGTCTGAGAATAAAAACAACAAAAAAAAGGGTGACGCGGCTGGAGTGCCTTTTGATAAGTCTCCCAGAGCACAGCTGACCGAGGGTTAAACAACAGTAGCAACAAGGAGCAGCAGTTACCGGTTGAACGAGGTGGCTGGGGGGGGGGACCCTACATGGTCAGTCGCCGCTAGAAACAGCAGCTAAATCGCTCTGTCAACTCACGCTATCATCTTAAGAAATAAAACGTTTAAAGACACGTTGGGCAATGTAATTCCAGGGATGGTCACGGCTGGAATACATTTGATTACAAGTGAGTTAATTCGATCAGCGCTGACCTCGGGTTGGGGGGGGGATAAACAACTACAATTAGTAGTAGTAGTAGTTGCAGTAGTCCCTCCCATCCCTTCTCTCCTATTTGTATTAGTTGTAGTGGTGGTGGTGGTGGTGGTAAGAGGAATGGAAACAGCAAGAGTCACCAACCTCTACTCCACGACCGGCGTCTCTCTAGTAGTAGTGGTGGTGGTGGTGGTAGTAGTCATCGTTGTAGTAGTAGTAACGTAGTAACTTCTCCACCGCCGTAGCCTCAGAAACGTACTACTACAACTAACACTACTATTGCTGTTGTACTACTACTACTACTACTACTACTACTACTACAACTACTACCACCACCACTACTAGAGATAGTAGTAGAGTGCTGTTAGTAATAACTGAACCAGCATCACTCACTCTATCTCCTCTTCCCCTTGTGTGTTTGTATGTGTGTATATATATATATATATAATAATATAAATATATATATATCTATGTATATATTTATATATAGATATATATATATAGAGAGAGAGAGAGAAATAGATAGAGTGAGAGAGAGAGAGATACAGATATTTAGAGAGTGATATGCTACTACGATTAGTAGTGATTGAGGTGGCGGTAGTAGTAATAGTAGCAGCCGTAGTGATGATGGTGGTGGTGGTGGTGAGGGTGATGGAGTGGTAAACAGCTGCAATGGTGGCGGGGCTGGTGGTGATTGGTAAAGTAGCAGGAGTGACGGTTATAGTAACACTGTAGTGGCGGTGAGGACGGTAATGTAACTATGGTGATGACGGCGGGTTTAGTGAAGTAGCACTGGTGGTGGCGGCGGCGATAGTGAACATAACAGTGTTGGTGGGGACGGCGGTAGTGCTGTTAGTTAAGCTGTAGCGGTGGTGGTAGTGGCGTCGGTGATAGCGAAGTAGAAGTCGCAGTGGTGGCGGCGTCGGTGATAGCGAAGTAGAAGTACTAGCAGCAGTGGTGGTGGTAGTTCCCCCTTCTTAAGCGACGGTGTAACACGTCTTTTTAACAACACGCACTCACTCACACACACATTGTTATACATACATATATACACTCTTCGCCACTACCGTTCATCAAAAAAGGATTGTTACAATATATCTATATCTAATAATACGAAAATATAGGGGAAGAAAGAGATTTTAATCTCTGTATAGAAAACTATAGAGATATAATATACACACACACATATATATATGCATACATTTCTATGTGTACGTGTGTGTGTATATTTATATATATAGCAATCCTAGACGGATAATTTTATTATTGTACGACAGCCAGTTTGAATACGAACCATTGGAGATTATTTCCAAAAGAGAATCAAAAAAGGACATATACAGAAATATAATATATATTAAATACGTGTGTGTGTATGTATAAACATTTTTATTCCTTATTTAAAAAAAAAAACTTGCTTCTAATTTTAACATATATGTCGATTTCTATACATTTGTATTGTATATTATATGTGTGTATATATCGATAGATGCTGCATTTTATATTCCTATATTGTATTATATACATACATATCCTGATCTATATATTTAGATTGTAAATATCTGTATTATGTACATGCATATATTCTATATTATATACGCATCTATATTACATATGTATTATTATTACTGATGTTAATCTTATTAATGTTTGTTGAGGTTGTTTTCGTTCTTCCTGTTATTGCTGAGATGCCAACTACTTTCTCAAAAGGTCGTTTTAAGATATTAGTTTATACATACATATATATATATTATCCGGAATGTATTATATATCCATCAAGGCTGCGTGTGTGTGTATAATTGGGGATTGTTTGTTTGTGTTACATGCATCTGCATTGCGAGATGTTTTGTATACTGTGATAATTTTTACTAATTATACAAATATATGAGCTTCCAAACATACATGGTTGGATATATATATATATATATATATATATATATATATATATATATATATATATATATATATATATATATAGCAGTGCTGCAGCAAACACATGCTCTGACGCATGCCATTAAATTCATCTTGTACCACCATATACCAGCACCATACTATGTAATACTTCTGCAGCACTATACACACACACACACATATTGCAGTACTACAGCACATACATACACACACAAACACATTAGAATAGTAATAACATATAATCAGATTAGATGCAAGACTTCAACCACACCGTACAAGGTACAAGAAGACTACAACACATACACTGCATTACTTACGATTGTAACACACACACACATTTGGTATAAAACTCATATTACAGATACAAGAGTACCACAACACAGACGTACCACATACAACACCTACAGCACTAGATCTGAGTGTTACATATACTAAATAAATTACATACCACATTAGATACAGCAGTACTAGAACACACACCACATCAGATTCGAGAAAGTAACACACATACACACACTGGGTACAATTATATACCTAACACATTATACATACCACAGCATTTTCAACACGACGCGCGCACACACATATATGTT
>NC_069004.1:33431198-33433061 GCF_001194135.2 Octopus bimaculoides
CACATAGGGATATCACATTAGACATATCTGTACTATAACATATACACCAAGAGAGATACCACTAATGCTTACACACATAGATCCTATTATACTACACTACTATTCCTACATTTACACCACATATAACACCCACACATACAGTATATATATAATATATATATGTATATATACCGCGACTACGTCTGTCTGTGTCTGTCTACCTATATATGCACCGTTACAACATACACAGGTACATACCCGTACTGCAACACTCACACATGTACACACGATTGCAACACACAGATACATACCAGTACTACAACACACACACCAGCGATGCAACACATACTTCATATACCAACGTTGCACAACTCCTGTGCACATCACAAATTATTGCACCAGAGTCGTTTACACACACATCTATCTATATGCGTCTATAATCTATATATTTGTGTGTGTATATATATATATATATATATATATATATATATATATATACGTTGCACATCTGAAAGTGTTTTCTCTGTTGGTGTGATATTGTTATGACAGTCACCGTAATTGGCACACGTTCACGCACGTGTAATTATGTTTTAAATGTGTGTGTGTGTGTACTTGTATATCTCTCTTGTTCTCCCCTCTTTCTCTCTATCTAATTGTTTTCATGTCGAGTTATAAAAAAAAATTAACATTAAACTGAAAAATTACTCATCTTTGTGTGCAGTGTGTATATATATATATATATATATATATATATATATATAATAAGATGGGTGACAGTAACTTCGAAGTTACGCAGTGTAGCACTTTTCACACAGTGCTACTGATTTGTGTGGTATATATTATTCACACACACATATATAAATATACACCTGTATGTTTTGCAGTCACACTACACACACACACATGCACAAAGTACTCTATATACCACTTTATTGTATCGTTGATGTATAATATTTTATCTGCTTTATTAGTGTGTGTATATATATATTTGTGTATAGGTGTGTATATTAATGTACTTTTCTCAAATACACAAGTTTTATTCATACACACGGGCACACACGCGCTTATACATACATACATACACACACACACAAACTGTCACCGTATTTCTAGGCGAGCTCCAGTCCTTGCATTATAATGTTTCACAAAGTAAAACTACATCCTACTGCGACTGGTTTCACTTCAGGGCCATCTTATATATGGGCAACAATCATAAGATTACACTTTCTTTCCTTGTCTGTGTGTAGGCGTTAGGAAGGGCATCCAACTACAAATCGTGTCAAAGCAAACCTTGAGTTCGATCTAATCCTTTGCATTCATCGAACCCTATTTAAACTGTCCAACCCATGCCATCCTGGAACATGGACGTTAAATGACTTATGCATCACTGTACCTTAGGACCGGCGACATTGAAATCCATCTTTTATGTTATTAAATTATTCATGGATTGTTTATATATACACTGGCATGTATTTCTTCCGTGTGCGTGCGTGTGTGTGTATAGATAGACGGATGTATGTATACACCCCGCCCACTGTCAATGTAAGCAAAATGTGTGTTTATGACGTGTCATCACATTGCTAATGAGTTGAGTTGAGTTATTTTGAAGCAATAATAGTCAACCAAGCGGATATATATATATATATATAGACTCGATATACACGCCCTGTCTCTCTACGCTTTTACGTATTCTAATTACATGCGTATTGTGTGTAGTGTGTGTATATATGTGTGGGATTATGTGCATATGTAATGTTTACCTCTGTGTGTGTGTATGTAATGTACTTGTTTCAACATATGGCTTCGTCGAATATAAAGTTTATCTAAATGCGTATTACTTTATATATATATATATATGTATATATATATATATATATATATATA
>NC_069004.1:33433575-33436467 GCF_001194135.2 Octopus bimaculoides
TCTCTCTCTCTCTCTCTCTCTCTCTCTCTCTCTCTCTCTCTCCCTATCATGTCCTTATATCCCTTAACGTAGCTTTAGATTTCCTAGATACACAATGCCAAGTGAGGTTTTGTCAGGTAATGATTTAAAAAATGCGTGATCTCAAACTGTCCATCAGTGACCATCCAGAGTCACATTATTCAATGTGACCTTCCCCCACTTTCTTAAAATCTGCAGTATTTGTGTATGTGAACGGTGGTGGTGGGGGAGGAGAGATGTGTTTTCTATTTCTAGCACATCGTATTGTCACATAAATGTTTCCTCGTTCGTTCAAGTGTTTGTTTCTTCACTAATCTGCTCTCATCATGTAGACCAGTGGCTATCGACTGGGGTCCATTTAAGACTGTGTAGTTAAAATTTATCTGCAGCACACCGCTTCTACAACACACAAAATATTTTAACAGTCTTTATACAATTCCCAACAATATTTAATTACAAAAATGTAGAAGGATTTTTTAAACATGGAATGTCCGTTGGGGTCCACCCATGCGAAATAGGAATTAAAATCAAAAAGATCCATAGGCAAAAAATGGTTGAGAACCACTGAGTAGCTGTATGGTCAAAGTCTTTCCAGCTGTGACAATCATGTAGAACTGCTATGTCTTTTTTTTTTTTTACATAGTGTGACTGAAGAGGAAGAGGGATGATTTGGTTGCTATTACAATCAAGTTGAATGACCGCAGACACTTTCTGCTGACAATGTATTAAATGTACACGTCTCTGTCGTGTACCATTTAACATGCATTAAATCTAGCATTTGTATTTCTTGACTTATTAATTGCTTTTTACCAATGTTTTTGTTGGTATCTTGACCCTCTCCACTCCATAAAGGTCAAACATCTTGTCAGTTCTTGAGGAACCCAGGCTCTACTAGCAAGAAAACTCCACTACACCATATCCACTAAACTTGAACAGCATTTGGTTGGAGCCCTCATAGTCACACCATGAGACCTCAAACTTACTGAGGATTCCACCTGGTGAATGCATGTTCTCAGCATAGTTAGGATGGCATCAGAAAGACTGACCCTTAGCTTCAGGGCTGCAAAATATCTCAGACCTTAAACAGCTGACAACAATCTACAAAGATCAAGGGAGATCCTCTGTAAAGTACTGCTCCTACAGCTGGGAGCAGCCACACCATGTAAAAAAGACATGGCAGTTCTACATGATTGTCATGACTGGAATGACTTTGATCATACATCCACTCAGTTGTTCTCAACCATTTTTTGCTTATGGGCCCCTTGGATTTCTATTTTACTCGTTATAAAAAAATTAAACTATTTTGTGTATTGTCAAAGTATAAGTGATGTACTGCAGATAGATTTTAACAACAAAATCTTGTATGGACCCCAGTTAATGCCCACTGGTCTACATGATGAGGGCAGAATAGTGAAGAAACATCACCACCTGAATGAATGAGGGACCCTCAGTATGGCAATACAAGGTGCTAGAAATAGAAAACAAATCTCTCCTCAACCCCACCATACACACACATGCTGCAGATTTTTGAAAAGCAGGGAAGGTCACATTGAATAATGTGGCTATGCTCTCACACCTGACGGACTGCATCTAGAGAAGGTCCAGGATGTCTATATGCATAGCAGTAGCACCGGTTAGCCACTCAACTGATCAATATTCAATCACTTGTAGACATGGTCCAACCTCACGCTCCACGGGTGTACTCTCTCCTCTCTCTGTTGCATGCATATGTGCACACACAGGGACATGCACATGTACAAAAATGCATGTGAATATGCACACATGTGCATGCACGCACATGCACATATGCACACATACGCACATACATACACATGCATACATGCACACGTACACTTATGTAGAGCTAGATAAGTACATCTGGCAAGAATTGACCGTTTCAAAGTAAAGTAGCGCTACATGTTGAAAGAAATACGAGTTTTATCAACAGAAATTCCAAAGTTATTTTGAAAACTATAAGATTCTTTGATGTTAACGGGGAACCATGAAATAACACCTGATTTCTTTTGAAATAGCATTTTTTTTCCTTCTTTTTGGTTTATCTGAAGTGGTTACTTCTTGCGATGATGAAGTAGAGTCCCATATCGGCAAATGTCTAAGGAACTGTCTGTAATGACAGATTAGGTTCTTTGTCATTCATTTTTAACCTCTCCTATCCTCATGCTTGCTATCTGTCTTTTATGTCAAAAAGTAAACAATCTTATCCATGGAAGGCAATCAGAAATGTAATTTATCAATAAATCATTTTTAAGGGTGGAACTTGAGATTGATAAAACTATAAATAATATCTTTTATCTGGTTTGTCACTGGATTGTGGTCATGCTGGGGCACCACTTTGGAGAGTGTTTGATCAAGGGAGTCAACCGTGGTACTTATTTTTGCAGCCCTGATATTTATTCTATTGGTACCTCTTCATACCGAACTGTTACAAGGACATAAACATACCAACTCTGGTTGCCAAGCGGTGGTGGGGCACACACACACACACACACACACACACACACTATATGGGCTTCTTTCAGTTTCTGTCTACCAAATCCACTCACAAGGTTTTGGTTGGCCTGAGGCTATAGTAGAAGACACTTGCCCAAGGTGCCACGCAGTGGGACTGAACCTGGAACCATGTACATGGAAAGCAAACTTCTTACCACACTTTCCTACCTGCACCTATATAGATAAATTCTTTTATTTGTTTGTCATTTGACTGCTGCCATGCTGGAGCACCATCTTTTAGTTGAACAAATTGACCCCAGGACTTATTCTTTGTAAGCCTAGTACTTATTGTATTGGTCCCTTTTGCGAACCACTAAGTTACAGGGACTTAAACACACCGTCATCGGTTGTCAAGCAAAGGTT
>NC_069004.1:33436599-33444212 GCF_001194135.2 Octopus bimaculoides
ATACATACATATATATATATATATATATATGATGGGTTTCTTTCAGTTTCCGTCTACGAAATCCACTCACAAGGCTTTGGTCAGCCTGAGGCTATAGTAGAAGACACTTGCTGAAGGTTCCACACAGTGGAACTGAACCTGGAACCATGGGGTTGGTAAGCAAGCTGCTTCCCATACAGCAATGCCTGTGCCAATGTTTTAAATTTTTTTTAAACGCCAAAATAGTTTATGTTACAAGAAATGATACAAGTAGTATTAACAGAACCAGATTGCATGGAGCAGCTGATTGGCTGCTATATCAGCCTGTACATGCAAAAATGGTTCAGTTTTATACCACGACAGCAAGTTTCAAGATGGCATGTCATTTGATGCTTGTCCAGTTTGTGTGGTACCTACTTGTCCAACTTCTTTACTTTACCTATTTGTTTCAGACGGTCCAATACAATTGGAATTGGAACCTCAACTCTTGCTGCTAACTCACGCATAGTTTGAGAAGCATCCACTTCCACTACAGATTTCAGCTCATCATTATCAACCTGGTCTCTGGTCTACCATGGAGTTGATTTTCAAAAGTGAAGTCACCAGACCAGAACTTCTCAAACCATCGACGTACAGTGCGCTCATTCACCACATCTTCACCTCACTGGTGTTTCGAGCCGTCTGGGATGCATTGGTTCCACGATGGAACACATATTCATAAACAACACAAATTTTTTATCTATCCACAGGTTCACAGAAATTGATTTACAAGAGAAAACTCACAGTTATAATCAGACACCATGAATTACATTTTGAAAAGTGATGTAACTCTTCAATGATGTAAAACAAAGAATTGTCAGAATAAAACATTAGAGTTAATGACTGTCAAACTTGGTACATAAGAAAATCTAACATTTCATTCTTAATGACCTGTTTTATATATATATATATATATATATATATATATATACTAGCAGTATAACCTGACCTTGTCCAGGTGTGAATTATTACGCCATCTATGATAAGTCTTGCTTGGTGAAAATCAACTAAAAAAGAAAGCCTTACTACGAAAAAACACTTATGATGTAAATATGTTCATAATTCAAAAGATGATGAAATTAACAGGGAAAGTCTGAAGGCTGTTTTGCGTAACATTATTAAGCATACGTAAATTTCATTCCTCTAATTGGCTATAGAAATGCTTGTGCAAAACAACTTTTTGCCCTGATTATACATAGCACGGTAATCCCTTTTTGCAGGAGCTAGGACGGCAATTTGTGATGAAGCAATCGCTGGCAATCTGTTGCTACACAGTTTTGCCAGAATTCTATCAGATTGAGCAGAAGATAGTGTCCATTACTATGAAATCATTTCAATGATTTTATAAAAACAATCTCATATTTCAATTTTTGCATCTGATGAGATGGTTTAGTTTTAATGAAATCATTGAAAGTATTGTAAGGAAGGATTTGAAATATGAAAACCTTGTTTTCTCTGATCATTCTCAAGTATGAGGTACTTCCAATTACAGTATAGCTTGTATCCGAAAATATTTTTTTTTATCTTTTACATCTGAATATGTGAACTCATGCAATGTTAAGTGGGATTTATCAGAATAGGGGAGCTTCAAGTGGTTTGAATATAGAATTCTAATTTGTATAATAATGTTGTGTTTTAGCACGTCACTGTGTGTGTATATATATATATATATATATATATATATATATATATATATATATATGTATATATATATGTATGTATATGTATCTTTTGTCATCAGACTTTGGCCATGCTGGGACATTGTCTTGAAGGGTGGTACTTAGCAGTTTGACAAAAGAGACCAACAGAATGTTATGAGAATATTAACAAACCAACATCAGTTGTCAAGTGATAGGTGACACACATACAAACACACGCACATGCATGCACACTCACACACACACACACGATAGGCTTTCACACAGTTACCACTTATCAAATTCACACAAATGACACTTGCCCAAGGTGCTCCACTGTGGGATTGAAACCACACGGTTGTGAAGCAAGCTTCTTAACCACAAAGCCATGCATGCACCTACATTATAAATATATATCAGTTAATTGTCTCTTATAAATAATAGAAATGTTGACAGTGTCTTCAATTGCATTCCATAGTTTGTTGGTCAGTTGCCTTATGAATAATATAAACGTTGTAGATGGTAGACCACACTTTCAGTTTCATTCATACTTACAAACTGTTCCATACATAGACCATAGTAGAATATTATTATTAAGGTGGCAAAGGCGGTGAGCTGGCAGAATCGTTAGCATGCTGAGCGAAATGCTTAGTGGTATTTCATCTGTTGCTACGTTGTGAGTTCAAATTCTGCCGGGGTCGGCTTTACTTTTTGTCCTTTTGGGGGGGTTGATAAAATAAGTACCAGTTGCGTACTGGGGTTGATCTAATCGACTGGCCCCCTTCCTCGAAATTTCAGGTCTTGTGCCTAGACTAGAAAAGATTATTATTATTATTATTATTAAAATGGTTGAACTTGGAGAATTATTAGCACATTGGACAAAATGCTGGCTGGTATTTCTTCTATGGGTCTTTACAGTCCTGAATTCAAAACCGACCAAGGTTGATTTTGCCTTTTCTTCTTTCAGGCTCTATAAATTAAAGTACCAGTCAAGTACTAGAGTTGATGGTATCAACTTGACCATTTCCACTAAAAATTGCTGGCCCTGTGGCAAAAGTAGAAGGAAATTATTTTTATTGGTGTAATACGCTTGTGTTTCTGGCAATCTGTCATTCATAGATGTCCATGGTCATGTGATGACTTCGTCAGTGGAACTTCAAAGAGAATCTTAAGAGATATCTTGTGCTGTTTATTAACTCCCAGCACAGCACAAATGGCATATTTATTCATATTGATTACTGCAGCAGCTCACTTTTCTAGGTTAGATTTTAACTACTAATTTAAATATCGATTTTAGTGATTTACGCACTCTTGTAAAGTTTTTGCGTAGTAAATTGTGTTTCCATAGTAAATTCTATATTGTAACTCTATTTCTTGGCTAATGTAGACCTCTTTGTGTCAACTCCGTGTTCTCACTTGTGTTGCTTTGAATTTATTATATTTAAGAGCATAGAAAATGCACTTTTTCCCTCAAAAAATTTCTCAAAAGATCACCCCAGGTCCTTTATGCAAACTTGGGGTTTCTCCAATATGCCTGTCTCTTTTATGCCATCAAATATAGTAAAAGTTAAGACCCTCTTTGGTCAAGAACGACCAAGGGATTGCATCTAGAAAGGTCTCCTCCGAGGCACAAGTCCAGGCAAGGTTGTTTGTGGATGACCAGCAGTCGTCCATGCATGCCAGCCTCCCCTCTCCACGCCACTGATGTTGTCTCAGAGAAAGGCAAAGGCCATGATACAGTTTGGCACCAGTGATGTTGCAACTCATTTCCTGAGCAATGTGGAATAGTGTTTTGCTCAAGAACACAACACACAGCCTGGGCTGAGAATCGAACTCACAACCTCATGATTGTGAGCCTAATACACTGTCACTTACCAAATACAATATATATATATGCATGTATGTATGTATATTCTTTTACTCTTTTACTTGTTTCAGTCATTTGACTGTGGCCATGCTGGAGCACCGCCTTTAATCGAACAAATCGACCCCAGGACTTATTCTTTGTAAGCCTAGTACTTATTCTATTGGTCCCTTTTGCTGAACTGCTACGTGATGGGGACATAAACACACCAACATTGGTTGTCAAGCAATGGTGGGGTGACAAACACAGGTACACCAACATACATATATACATATATACGATGGGCTTCTTTCAGTTTCCATCTATCAAATCTACCCAAGTCTATAGCAGAACACACTTGCCCAAGGTGTCACGCAGTGGGACTGAATCTGGAACCATGTGGTTGGTAAGTAAGCTACTTACCACACAGCCACTCCTGCGCATAACACTTTCGATATGCAAATTAGGTACTCTTTCATAGAGTAACTGCTGCCTTTGTTGAGTATATAAATAGTTTGGCTGCTTGTTTCCCTGGAGATTGTCAGAATGATGTAGACGCCTCTGATGAGAACTCAGTAATGTTTGAAAATCAATTAAGGTTTTTCATAATTTTTTTTTTTCAGTCTGCAGAGAAATGGCTATAATTTTCCGTTTGTAATTATACCATATGTTATATATATATATATATATATATATATATATTTGTATATATGCAATACATCAAATCAGAATACTGAGATATAATTCACCCCGACCCCTATTACACATTGCTATTATTCATACCTTTATCACTCGTGTTTTTCTCTCTCTGAGGAGGTTTGGTAAGTGGGCCCAGGTGTGGGGCTGTGATGTGCATTTAGGTGCACTGAAGAAATGACATCTCTTGGGCTGATGCCAGGTAAAAGCCATCCAGTAGACTCTGTAGAATGGTTGGGTGGTATAGGAAAGACGTTTGACTGTAGAAATGAAGATAAAAATGAAACCTGAATGAGATGAGGTTCTCTGATGCATCTCGGTGAGCACTACCCATGAATATGCGCAGTCTTTGACTGTGTGGCCCTGTCCAACCCATGCCAGCATGGAAAGCAGACGTAAAACTGATGGTGATGGTGACTGTAGATTGTAGGTTTTAAGGGATTTATCTTTTTGGTTTTTTTACTAATTTCAGTGATTGGACTGTGGCCATGCTGGAGCACTGCCTCAAAGGGCTTTGCTTGAGCAAATCAACCCTGTGCTTATTTTTTAAGTCAGGTGTTTATTCTATCGGTCTCTTTTGCTGAACTGCTAAGTTACAGGGATGGAAATGAACCAATGCTGGTTGTCAAGTGATAGGGGCAGACAAACAAAAACATGGGATTCCACGCAGTTTCCACCTACCAGATTCACTTGAAAGGCATTGGTCTGCTCAGGGCTAGAGTAAAAGACTTTTTGCCGAAATTGCTACAAAGTGAGACTGAACATGAAATCCCATGTCTGCCAGGCAATCTTCTTATCCACACAGCCGTGCCTGGGGAAACTGAGGAAATCCCTCACTGCCAATTAATAAAAAAAAAGGGGTCCTTATAAACCAGTTTAGAATATTGTCTTCATCAGTAAACCTGGACCTTTCTGGATTGATGATGTTTCACAAATCCTGTGTCTCATCAGGGTAACGTGACCTCCCAGGGAAGATGTGGTGATGGCCATTGTTGGAAGACCTTGGTTGATTGGATTCACTCAGCTGCTTGCTGCTTCCTTTTGTCACACATTAGCACTGGATAAGAAAAAGGCAAGAGATTGTGTGATAACACCATCACCGACAACAACAACAACGGCAATCTTGCACAACTGACTGATTACCATCTGATTCATGGTATCAATATGAATCAGCCGTATTGATTGTCAACCCCATTACAAAACAAGGTGTGTGTGTGTGTGTGTGTGTGTGTGTGTGTGAGTGTGAGAGAGAGAGAGAAAGATAGTGTATCTCTCACAAAATTTCTCATTGTCAACTCAGTTCTGATTGAATAGTTCTATTATGGTAAGTATTCTAACCATGGCCATCCTGTCTTTATATAAATCACTACATTGACTAATGTGTTCTTTGTTTATAAAAATCTTTTGTGTGATTTGTGGGAAATTTCACTGCTGTTTCTAGCAGATTGCGTGACTGCAAGTGGCCCATCCCCACCCCTTTTACGTTCTAACATTCTGGTGATATGAATTGTATTGTGTTCTTTAAGCATTGCCTTTGTGGCAAATACAAAAATTTATATTTTCGTATTAGAACACATACATGTATTGTCACATTGCTGTAGACTGGACCTTTGGATTAACTTATATTTCGGATAACATTTGTTAATTCCTTGTCCTCCAGATTTTTTTTTTCCAACTTAAACGCCATTGGCATCATTTAATGTCTATCTTTGATGTTGGTATTGGTCGGAGAGTTTGGCAGGAACCTTGGAACCAGAGGATTGTATTGCACTCCAATGTCTGTTTTAACATGGTTTCAACAGTGAAATGCCCTTCCTAATGTCAACCACTTTGCAAAATATACTGGGTGCATTTTTCATGGCACTGTCATTATGGAGGTCTCCAAGAGGTCACTTACAAGACAAAGAGGCGCACTCGGCTGGGTAAAGAAGTGACGTAGCTTCATGTCAGGTGGTGAATGGTTAAAGCTGGAGTTCTCAACCATTTTTCTTTTATCTATCAACCCCTTTGGTCACTATTTTATTCTGGTAGACCCCCCATCCCGACCATAGCTATTCTATGTTTAAAAACTAGTTTTATAAAAATTTCTTTCAAAATTCCTGTTTTGGTTTTTTTTTTTTATTTCACACATCAACTGGAATAGGTTGAACTTTGTAAAACATTGGAGAAAGAAGCCTACGTGTTTCAGGGGCAATACGTACATCTAAAGCAAAACCTTTTCAGGGGTCCTTAAAATACTATTGGGGATTCTAATTTACTGTTTTGTTCCATGGACCTCCCAAAAATCTTATCTGGACTCTGGTTAAGAACCAGCGGGTTTAAAGTATGACAAAGGGACAAGAACAGGTGTGTCTTGCTTGAGAAGAGATGCATGATTGCTTCCCCCCCCCCCAGCATATTTTAGGTGGGAGGCAGTCTCTAGAAACAGAGAGGGGATGGTGGTGGAGAGAGGATCAGGAAAGTTGGGTGGGCGGAGGTAGGAGTGAATGTAGAGACTATGATGAAAGAGGTGGAGGTCTAATGGAAATGTTTTTCTTTTAAATGTCAGAACAATAACATTGACATGGCAGATGATTATACACACACACACACCATATATAGATGTATAATGTGATCTATTGGTCTAGTCCTGTTTCTTTGTTGTTGTTGGTGGTTGTCATGCTTTAGGAATGTCAGTTGAAGAATGTAGTCTTATACTGAGAAGAATGGTGGAGGTGGAATGGAGGGGGAATACTTTGAAGGAATCCTACCTTTACCCCATCTATCATTTGCTACTACACACTCTTGTGCACTTGATCCCCTAACCCCATTCCTCTTCTCTGTATCTCTCCTCCATCCCCTCATATTCATCATCTTTTACCCTGAGGGTTCTCAGTCCCAATCCCCACTGTCTGTCGTCTTTCCCAGCTAGTGTGGCTGTGCATGTTCTCCACCCTAAGACCCCTGTTCCTGTCCCACTATCATACTCAACACATTGTACAAGTCATGGGGTTCTTGTCTTGTGCACTACATGATGACCCCACCAGTACTGATGACATGTAAAAAAAAGCACCCAGTACACTCTGTAAAGTTGTTGGTGCTAGGTAAAGTATCCAACCATAGAAACTCTGCCAAAATAAACATTGGACTTTTACAAAGTCCTCTGACCTGTTGGATCTTGTCAAGCCATGCGACTATGAAAGACGACAATGATGATGATAGTGATGTAAGTTTTAATCGTTCTCAGACAAAATGCTTAACTTGGTGGCTTTCATGATTTATTTTACACTTTACATTCTGTAAAGTGGTTGCTGCTAGAAAGGGCATCCAGCCATAGAGACCATGCCAAAACAGACATGGAGCCCAGGCAAACTTCTGCCAAACTATCTTCTCTCTCTCTCTCTCTCTCTCTCTCTCTCTCTCTCTCTCTCTCTCTCTCT
>NC_069004.1:33444274-33447282 GCF_001194135.2 Octopus bimaculoides
CCTCTCCCTCTCTCCTCTCCCTCTCTCCTCTCCCTCTCTCTCCTCTCCTGCCCTCTCTCTCCTCTCCCTCCCACTCTCTAATTCATTACACTCCCTCTAGCTTCCCCTTTAATATTCAGATTTATTCTATCGAATGAAATGTTTATTTATTCACATTGTTTCGAACTAATCAGGCATTATCTCATAGCTCTGAGATTACAATGATGTGATTGTTTATTTTTAGAATGACATTGTTGGGTAGGTGTGAGAGGCTGGATCTGGCCAGTTTGAACATAAAACAGGTAGAATATTTGGGCTGGATATGGCTTCTTTAAATGCTTAAAGGTTAAAGCCAGTGAACAATTTTCTGTCTCTTTTTTGACTAGACACCAGCTAGAAATTCACAAACAGTCAGCTGGATTCTTGGACTGATTCCTTGGAATCCCAGAACTCCTGGCTAAAAAATGTAACTGCAAGGCAGTCTCAGCTGAACTGGATATGGAAATTCCAATAACAGGTGTTTTTTTTTTTCCAGAATAGTTTTGGCCTTTCTAAACTACTGTCTACTTGATAATAAAAGTGCCAGGACATTTAAATCTAACTCTAGCATAAGCAATCCGGATGTCCTCGTTAATTCTCCTGTTTTTCAAAAAGGACATCAAACACAAGGTCATTACAGCAGTTGATTATCTAAAGTGTTTTATTTTTTTTCCTTTTGTTGGGAAGATATTCAGGATCCTGAAAGATCCATCAAGAGATGCTTTGTCTCAAGTACAGAGCAAAAATAGCACTTTTGATATTTTTGGTTCTCAAACTGCATCACCAATCTGCTGGATCTCATTATAAAGTTGGATGCTATTGCAAGACACCATGGTGCAATAAACCAATCTCTCTGTCCATATTTACTTGCTCAGCTGAGTTTATCTTTTATATTGTTTCGGTGATTAGACTGTGGCCATCCTGGGGCACCACCTTGAATTATTTAGCCAAATGAATTGACACAAGTGTGTCCTTCTTTTTTATATATGTTTAAAGCCTGGTACTTATTCTATTGGTCCCTTTTGCCGAACTGCTAAGTCATGGGGACATAAACATACCAACACCGGTTGTCAAGCAGTGGTGCTGGGACACACACACACACCTGATGTGTTGCTTTCAGTTTCTGTCTACCACATCCACTTAAAAGGTGTTGGTTAGTCTCTACATCAACTCAAAAATATTCTGTGGAGGATTTCAAATTCAAAATACGAAAAGTAAACCAGCCGACCAAAGAAGACCTCATCGAACAGAATTAACTCAATGCAGAGAACAAACCAGGTTTTGTAACAAAGACAAACAAAAAACCATAAGTAACACCTTGTCATTGATTTCTCAATCCCAATCATCTTGATGTTTTCCCAATGCCTCGTATTGATCAGTTGTTCAACACTATCTCAATATTTAGCAAGGTTGGTTATAAAACTACTTTCACCATTTAAAGACTTTACACGGGACAGTTGTATAATGTACAAGTCTTTGCTTTTGGGTCTACAAACGCTGTGGCATGGTTGCAGTGAGGGTTGAACCATTATTATCTTGTTAAATAATCTTGAATTGATCATCTGGTACTTAGACATTGTTATCTTGTGATGGCTCAAATTGAAGAGAATAGTAGAAATATGCAGCTATTTCTCTCATCTGGCAATGAGCTATCTTATTGTAATTGCTTCTCTTAGAGAATGCATTTTCGGTCCAAAAAAGCCCGTTTCCATGACTTTGGCATTCGACACCCGAAAATAATGCCTGATGGCAATTGGTTGCTTTCTTTAAAATGTGTGTGTAGATATGTGTATATATGTATGTACTGGCATGGCTGTGTGGTAAGAAACTTTCTTCTCAACCACATGGTTCTGGGTTCGATCTCACTGTGTGGCACCTTGGTCAAGTGTTTTCTACTATAGCCTTTGGCTGACCAAAGCTCTGTGCATTTCAAAGCATAGGAATATTTTTTACCTGATCCAGGCGCATTTTCACAAGAGATTACAAACAGCATCGCTTGTATGAAATGGCAACACTTATTTACAGTTTGCATGTGATGCCAAAGCAGGGTGGCAGAAACATCCATGAATGCACACATGTATTACACACACACATACACACATATATATATATATATATACACACACACACAAATGGTCCTGTTTTTTTTTCTTTTTTAAAATTTCAATTTCCACCTGCCAAATTCTCTCGCAAGGCTTTAGTCTAGTTAGAAGACGAGTTGCTCTGCACTGTGGGATTGCACCTGAAGGCAGTATATGTGTGTGTGTGTGTATTTATATATGGTACCCATGTTGGTGCCATGTAAAACAAAAAAAGAAAACACTCATGCCACATTGGAAAGCATTCAGTACACCATAAAGTGGTTAGTTTTATGAAGGGCCTCCAGCTGTAGAAGCCATGCGAAAATGGACAAGTGGGGCCTGGTGCAGCCCTTCAGCTGGCCAGCTCCTGTCAAACCGTCCAACCCATGCCAGCATGGAAAATGGATGTTAGCTGATGAGAGTGTATATGGGCGCATAGACATTTATATATATCATACACAGATTTGTGTGTGTGCTTATAGGCACATAGATGTGTTAACGTGTGTGTGTGTGTGTGTGCATTTTTGCAGCCCATTTTCACTGTGTTACTTCCATTGTGTGTTAAGAGAGACTAAACTTGAGTTTTCTATGTTGCTTGCTTTAAATGTGTTACACTTTCAACTAAATTCATTTAATGGTTTACTGGTGCGTGTGTTTGTTTGTGTGTGTGTGTGTGTGGAGAGGGGGCGGGTTCCGTCGATCCCCCCCCCCTTTGTTTTTGGAAGCACACACACATATATATATATATATATATATATATATATATACACACACACGTATTTATATACACATATATACATGTACGTACTTCTATTTATATCTATATGTACTTGTATGTATGTATGTATGTATGTGTGTACATGTATGTATATGTGTACTTGTATTTATATATATATATATATATATATA
>NC_069004.1:33447330-33449495 GCF_001194135.2 Octopus bimaculoides
ATAGGGTGCGTAGGGAAGTGTTGGGGTGGAGTGAGTCAGAGTAAAGGGGAAAACTTCCTACTGAAAAAAAAAATATAAGTTATGTTTCATCGTTGAGTCATTGGTGAGGTTATTTTAACATATTATGGTTGAAGAGAGAGAGAGAGAGAATACATGTATACATATATAGGCATAGTGTTTTATATATATATATGTGTGTGTGTGTGTGTGTGTATATACGCATTTATTTATTTATTGTAAAATGGGTGTTGTTTATATTTACTCTTTGTTGTACACAATGGACTCGACTGTTTCACATTTATATTTTCTCATCTCATCACTTTGTTTAGTGTTGTTGGTTGATGTTTAGCCCAGGGTCAAGTTTGATTGAGTAGACCTCCTATGATCAAAGACAATCCATTCACGAGCATTTTATAAATTATTCATACTACATACATACATACATACATACATACACACAGGCGTAGGTGTTGCTTCTTGGTAAGAAGTTTGCTGCTTAACCACATGGTTCTGGGTTCAGTCCCACTGCATGGCACCTTCGGTAAGCGTCTTTCTATAACCCCGGGCCAACCAAAATCTTATGAATGGATTTGGTAAACGGAAACTGAAAGAAGCCCACTGTGTGTGTGTGTGTGTGTGTGTATTTATATATTTTATGTCCATGTGTCTGTCACTCCTCCGCTGGTTGACAACTGGTGTTGGTGTGTTTACGTCCCCGTAACTTAGTGGTTTGGCAAAACAAGCTGATAGAATAAGTACAACAAATAAAAAAATAAAAAAGTACTGGGTTGATTTATTTGACTGAAAATCTTCGAGGTGGTGCTCCAGCATGGCCACAGCCAAATAACTGAAACAAGTAAAAGACAGACTACACACACACACACACACTGTTTGGTCCTGTTGCTCCATTTTCCAACTCGAATTCTGTGTATTGTGTCCACGTTTCTGAGAATCCAGTTGGGATGTGACGGCTTGTATTGGTTGGCAACGTGGTCACAGTGGACGAAGGAGTACCTTGTGGTAATAGGGACTGACTGGGGCACTGATCGGAGGGTTGGCTGGGATGGTCCACAACCTGACCATGCCATCTTTAGGAATGCATAAACCCCTTTTGCATATGAAGGCATGCACTTGTATATAGACACAAATGTACAAAATACACATACATGCATGCTATATAAAATACATGCATGTAAAAGCATGTACACAATGCACATAAATGTATACACATGTATATATATTTAACCTGTATACATGTGTAGTTATATACAAGATGCATATACCCACATACCCAAAGCAGCTGATCACATTAGCAAACATACAGTTTCTAATAACACACACTCACTCAGACACACATGCTCACTCAGACACGCTCACGCACACACATACACTCACGCTGATGTGGCTTTGTGGTAAGAAGCTTGCTTCCCAACCCCATGGTTCCGGGTTCAGTCCCACTGTGTGGCACCTTGGGCAAGTGTCTTCTACTATAGCCTTGGGCTGACCAAAGTCTTGTGAGTGGATTTGGTAGACGGAAACTGAAAGAAGTCTATTGCATGGAGGCAGGTCATTCAACTCTCTCTCTCTCTCTCCCACACACATACACACACCTTGATGCATTCTATTGTACTCCTGGTCGCTCCAAAAATGCTTTCAGTTAGAAACTCCGAGTAGCACTGTAGTGAATGACCTGCCTCACTCACACACACACACACATTCATTCAGGTAGGTCTGCTATGGTATACTACTATTAAACACTCGTTAATTTCAGTTTTAATGTTGTAATCTCTCTCTCTCTCTCTATCTCTCTCTAACCACACACGCACACACAGCAGTGTGTAGTCATCGTTTCCCTCCTCCTCCTCCTCCTCTTCTGCTGCTGTTAGGTGCAGTGTGCCATTCTTCGCTATCATCGCCATTAGTAACCATTGCAGAATCTAGTAAATGTTATTAGATATCTGGGTGGCTGGTACATCCGCCAACCCCCCCCAACCCATTCCCCTCTCTCCCTCCACCCCCTGTGCATTAAATTGTTTGCTGTTGACACATACGCACACGTACAAACGTAATTGTTGATCGTATAAAATACACACACATGCACAACAGCTGATAACACGCACACACAAACACGTTTACAAGCATGCACATACATAAATACATGCATA